>NW_015150483.1:1435990-1529836 GCF_000732505.1 Cyprinodon variegatus
AAAATGAATTATTTTATTGAACTTTTTACTTCATGTAAACCTGACTATAAAAGATCTCAGAATTGTTTTCAACAAGTATATAAAATTCAAACTTATGCCTTATGAGACAATTTAACTATTTCATTTATGTGACTCTGTCTCTGGTGGTAGGCAATGTCTGAGCTTAGAGAAAAAGCAGCACAACAGCTGTTTTGCTTAGGAAAGGATCCCCAAAGAATTTATATCCTCATCGTCTTTCATTGCACCTCAGTTCTACTTAACTAGACGTGGAAAAACTAATGTTTTAGTTTTGTTGACAGAGAAACGATTTGATATAAACGGTTAGATCTCGTACTCCATCGTTCATTTAGTGGGTCACGCTTAAAATTATTCAGAATTCTGGCAGATCTAGTTAGAAGTGCTTTTCATTCTATAGAGAACATGAAGATAGAAGGCAGGTAAATGTTAAATCTTAATCTAAGATGTAGAGGATTAAAAAACCGGCTCAGCTTCCCCCTGCAGAAGATCGCTACAAATATTGGGTGGAGGCAAACAACACCTGTGCAGCCGGTCATTTGCATAATATAATCCAATCATAATTGCTGCACGTCATTGACTGGTCCTGTCTTTA
Organism: Cyprinodon variegatus; assembly: GCF_000732505.1. Lineage (NCBI taxonomy): Eukaryota > Metazoa > Chordata > Actinopteri > Cyprinodontiformes > Cyprinodontidae > Cyprinodon > Cyprinodon variegatus. Next base: position 1,436,601 of record NW_015150483.1, read on the forward strand.
ATTAACGTAACAAAACTTTAAAATGCAACCACACAAACAGATGGTTGGGCAAAATTCTTCGCTGGTTTTCAGCGGCTTGTTCTACTGTACTTTGAAATTGGGCATTGAAAATTCAAAGGTTAAAGCCACTTCCAGTCGATGATTGGTGCCCAACCCTGCTAGACATCCTACTTGGTAATTATATTTTAGCTGTAAGGAATTAAGAGTCATTTATATTTATTTGCATTTATAGTAATACCAGCTGATCTTGCCTTATACTGCTCATCTCAGTCACCACTCCTAATTGCACCATCAGCAGGTGTGAATGCATGTGATTGAACCCACAGGAGACATGTGTGGCTGCAGCAGCGGCAGGCTTTAGTTAATCTCCTGTAGAAGCTGTTATTCCCCTCAAAGCAGCTGGAGTCCTGCCAGCCACACCTGATTTCTCCACACGTCTTGGTCCGGCCAATCAGTGGTTTGTGCAGGGGGTCGGGAACACGATGAGCAGAGAGAGGATTGATGAGCACTAAAGAAAAAAAGAATGTGCTAGAAACATAAGAAGGGTGCACATCTTTCTGGAAGTTACTGCAGGAACTGGGATGTTGGGGCTTCTGGGTCGGTTCATATAAAGAGCGGATTTTGAGACGACCTCTCGATACTCTTTTATGTCAGTGAAGTCGCATCCCGTTGCTGAACTTCGTCTTGGAGTAGGAGTTTCTTTACCAGAGACATTTGCTATGGACCTAACGGTTTCCAAAGAAGCAGGGAAAACAGCGAGGGCCTCAACAGGTGCCTCCAAAACCATCAAGGCATCTTCTTCGTCTCTCTCTGCGTCGTCGTGGGGTCTTTCTGGACGTGTAGGCCTGCGAGTTCTGATGCACCGTGACATGATTACCTGCCGGTTGTACCGATCCCTGCCTCGATCCTGGCTGAAAAGATACTGGGGTCAACTTGGGAAGGATTCAAACAAGGCGTCATCTTTGCCACTCCGCTGGTCATCTTCTCCTTTCTCTATGTCGTCTCCTCGTTTGTCCCATTGTTCCTCCTCCATCCAGTCTCATTTCGTCCGTTCACCTGTGTCTCGTCTTTCTTTCCCAGCACTGAAAGACAAGGAGAGGGATCAGGCAGGCACAGCCGCATCTCAGGCTGCAGATGGCCAGCGAGGGTTTCCCGGCACCCCAGGCATGACCGTTAGTTTTTTTGCACCCAGCAGTCAACCTTCAGCCAGCCTCAGCAGTAGCAGCGCTGCAGCTCCAGCCTCCAGCGTTGGTTCCAGCCTCCGTCACCACAGCAGCTCAGGGTGGGTTCCTCTACCAAATATAGATCTGGAAATGAATTTCTTTGTGAAAACTACATTTAGATTATTTATATTGGGGAACATATTTGAAAAATAGGATTAATTGTGGTTAATATGAGATATATAGTGATATAAATCATACTAATGTAACAGGTGTCCTGCAGAAGCCGAATTTAATACTAAATAATATATATATATTATTTAAGAGTATTTTTTGCCAATGTCTTAGAGGTACATGAGAAAGACTGCAAAGAAGCAATGGCCTTTTTTAATCTTAACTTTTATTGTTGCCACGACAATATCATCTACTATCATAAGATTTGAAGTGCAAATCGCCCAGATGGAGATCTGTCAGCAGCACAGTGTTTAGCTTTTGTTTAAGCAAACTTCAGGCTTTTCCTTTCAGAACATCTTTTAACTGAATCTGAGTAGAATAGATCGTGTATCACTTATTTAGTTTGATTTTAAGGTAATCATATAAGCCTATTTATTGCCCTTGCCAATTAAGTTTTAATAAACTTGTCCATTTTGAACAGTTTGGTTGCGTAGATAAAAGGTTGATTTATTATTATTAATATTTTTTTTTTTATGTTAATTATTGTGATTTTTATCTGTGACTGTCTTCGATCAGATCCCTTCCCGGGGACATGGATGAGGCAGATGCTCTCCGCTCTAAACGCTGCAATGACGACGCCATTTCCCTCGCTCCCTCCATCACAGAGTCCATCATCGTAGAAGGTGAGCTGATTCTCACAGTGGAGTCGAGGTTCAGAGGTTCAGACTTGCCGGTTGTTCTCCTCTTAGTGCTATTGGCTTCTAGCAAAGTCCGCAGATTTTGCTGCTTAACATGATTGAAGGCGTTGAAACGGTTTGTCTTAAGGGAGTTTTTTTTTTTTTTTTTTTTTAAAGCGAATGAGTGAGGATGTTTTGCTGAGTCATGACTTCAGCCTCATTAAGCTGAACTGTGTAGGAGAGATCAGACTGACTGGAGACAAGGGCTCTATGTTTGTTCTAGTCTTCAGAGTTTTATTGGATTTGCTTTTAACACTGAAGCGCTGTTGCAAACACCTGATACTCATCATCCTTTATTTTTGGGTTTTTGTCCACCTCCATTGAATGCAATCCTGTAGATTTTAAATTTGTAAGAAAGGCCAAGTCTCCTACTATCATCTTGTTTTTCAGTAATCTTAGAAATAATGAAAGTCAAAGATTTTTTTTTTTATTCATATTTGGGTCATTTATAAAAGGTAATTTTTTGCCATAGTTTTTTGAGTTCTCAGCCCTCTTTCTTCAGATTCTCACTATGCAGCAGTGCGGGCTGACCTGGAGTCCGATGCTCAGGACTTGGAGGCAGACTCCTGGAGTACAGCAGTCGATCAGCAGTATCTGAAGAAACATACAAAGGACGTGGTGAAAAGGCAGGATGTTATATACGGTAGGCGGGATTGCTTATTACTTCTACGTGCATGTATAAAACATCACTGCTGTTCAACAGTAACTTGAGTTTTTAAGCTGCATATTGAGATTGTAAAACCACATTTATTTAGTTTTTATTTTAATCTGGTTTTGATATTCCTCAGAGCTTCTCAAGGAGTATTAATGTAGAAAGACACAAATGGATAACATTTAAATTCATTAAAACTAAGAGGGTCAAGTAATTCTGCTTAATCAGATTTTTTTTAAATATCCTGAAATAGCTAATGTTCACAAATTGGTCTTATTGCATATATTATCTAATGCATTAATGTTAAATAATTGTGGATGTCTTATTTATAGATTTACGGTTCTTATAGAAGTATTCATATCCAATTATTGTAGATGACCCAGGTCACACAATCCTGCTGCTCACCTGTTGAATTTAACTTAGAGATAAGATGCACCTGTTTGTGTGACTTTGTTTCATTTATCATTAGTGCTTTTAAACACCATGCCAAATGCATCTTTCAATTTAAAAGAACATTATTTTTTATGTAAGATTCACCTCAAAATCTCGGAAGTATTATTTATTTAGCCCCTTTCCTTCAATTCCCTTTAATAAAGAATTAATGTTTGACTATAGCATATCAAAACGCATTCTGCAAAAGGAATTCTGAGAACCAATGTGTTTTTCTTGTATAGAGCTAATGCAGACCGAGATGCACCATGTGAGGACGCTAAAGATAATGCTGCGCGTCTATGTCCGAGAGATGAAGGAAAACCTCCAGATGGACTCTGGCAGACTGGACTGTCTGTTCCCCCGCTTGGAAAACCTCCTGGACCTTCACACGCATTTCCTGTCATGTCTCAGAGAGCGGCGGAGGGAAAACCTTGTCTCACCCAGCGACAGGAACTACACTATCAACAGAGTGGCAGACATCTTAATCACTCAGGTATGGACCAGAACAGTGATTCCAGCTTTCTGGAAGTGCCTCAAATATCTTACGGTTAAGCTTAGAAGCAAGCAAAGGTTGCTGATTGTTGTTAAAGCATGTTATTGGTGTGCTGCTACTATGAGCCTGTTTGTTGTATAGTTCTCAGGTGAAATAGGAGAGAGGATGAAGGACTGTTATGGACATTTCTGTAGCCACCACACTGAAGCTGTCAGCTTTTACAAGGAGCTGCTGCAAAACAATAGAAGGTTTCAGAACCTCATAAGGGTAGGTTGTGCAACCATTTGAGTTGTTACGCCTTTAATCAGTTCCCTTTTTATTGTGCCTGCGTAGACTGCCAAAAGATAGACATTTCTACTCTCTTTTTTTTCTTTTCTTTTTTTTCCTCCAGAAAATCAGCAACTTATCCATCGTACGGAGGTTAGGAGTGACTGAATGTATTTTGCTGGTAACACAGAGGATTACCAAGTATCCAGTACTAGTGGAGCGCATCCTCCACAACACGGAAGGTCCAACTGCTGCAGAAATCCCTATTACTATCATAACAAATTAAACAAAAGCATTGGCCGATTGGATTTGAAAATCTGCTTTTTGTTTTTTTTTCTGTCTGTAGAGGGTACAGAGGAGCATGAAGATCTGACTCGAGCGGTGAGTCTGATTAAAGACACCATCAAAGAGGTGGACACACTGGTTAATCTCCATGAGAAGGATTCCCGTCTCAGAGAAATACACAACAAGATGGAGCCAAAGGCACAGGGAAAGATCAAAGATGGCAGAGTGTTTCGCAGGGAGGACCTCGCTCAGGGCAGGAGGCGGCTGCTCCACGAGGGCACAGTGAGCTGGAAGGCTGCCTCTGGCAGACTCAAAGGTTTGCCTCAAAATTAACCACAATCAGTTTCTTCTTAAGAAACAACACTTCTTTGTCACCAACTAAATCCCTCTGATGATACTCTGCATCTTCCAGATATTCTGGCTGTCCTGCTGTCAGATGTGTTGCTCCTACTTCAAGAGAAGGATCAGAGATATGTATTTTCCACAGTTGTGAGTAATATTTGGTCTTTATTCATACAATTCATGTTGAAAGTTTAGCATAAATCCATGAGGAGCATAACTGTCATACGATGATGGGCCAAGTTGGGTCAAATCAAACAACCCAAGTTGATTTTTAAACCAAGAAATGTTTGATTAAGTTTAGTTTTTTGTAGATTTTTTATTTTTACACATTTAGCCTCAGGAATCTGTGGAAAGATGCGCCTTTCAAGCTTTACAGAAATGTCAGACTTTCTATAAGGATCAATAAGCTGCTACTAAAATTCATTTTGCCTCTGTGAGCCTTGTCATCCTTCTCCTGGCTTTGAAGCGTGGCTGACATGTATCGTTAGGGTCATCGCCTGGGTCAGTGAAGAAGCATAAGGTTTTGGATCATACAGTAATCCTACTGGAACAACAAATACTTTCAATGTTTCAGCCATTTATTGTTGGTCCTTCTTCCTTATTGTACATCTTTGCTGCTGCCACCACCGTGTTTGAGTGTTAAAACAGGAATCAGCACAATGAAAACTTTTCCTTTGTCTCATCTGACTGGAAAATACTTCTCCAGAAGTCATGCCGTTGGACTCCAAGTGTCACTTTTTAACCAGAACTTGTTTCTCGTTTTTTTCCTCAGTCCACAGAGATGTAAAAATCTGATGATAACTTTAAACATGACATTCATCCATGAAGAGTAGATGCAAACTTTCTACCTGTACTGTAACACTGTTAACAATAGCTTTTATTAATCAGTTGTAGAAGAAAAAAATAAAATCAGTTTGTTCTCTGTTTCCCTGTCTTTAATCCTTTCAGGACAACAAGCCATCAGTGATTTCTCTCCAAAAGCTAATAGTTAGAGAGGTGGCCCATGAGGAGAAGGCCATGTTTCTCATCTGTGCTTCCTCAAGCGAGCCAGAGATGTACGAGATCCACACCACTTCTAAAGAGGAGCGAAACACTTGGATGACGCACATACGGCAAGCTGTAGAAAGGTAAACAGGAGTTACACAAGCGGTCTGTGTTGAAATACTTCTTACAAGCACATTAATTTCCTGTAAACATCTTAAAGCTGGTTGTGCAAAATGCATTGAATAGTTTTACAATGTTAAGACGGATAATAATTCGTAGCATGTTGCTGTGTTTTCTTTTAGTTGTCCTCATTCTGAGGAGAGGCTGGTCAGTGAGGAAGAGGAGGCTCGTGCTTCTAGACTTAGAGAGTTTCAAGGTAACGTCTGACGACAGGAACACATTCATGTCCACAAGGAGGTGCTGATGTCTCACATTAAGCCTTTGGTTTATTGATGGTGTCAGGAAGTTAAAGAGTTGGCTCAGTTTGTTCCAAAGAATTCTTAGCAGTTTTTCTTTAAATTTTTTTTTTGAGGGGAAAAACTTTTTTTTTCTAAAAAAAAAACAGCTGATATCAGAACAAACAAACATATTAAGAGCTTAATATTCCCCTAAAATTACTCATATCTATAAGCTGATCAACTGAATTAACCCCAAAAGGGGTTAAATATGATCAGATATTAGATAGAACCTTATTGATCTCACAATGAAGAAATTTGCTTGTGATATTGAGTCTTATAAACAACAGAAGTTTCACAAAGGAGGAAAAGGTGCATGAAGTATATGCAGTACATCAGATATATTTACAGTGGATAGGAAAAAAAACTAAGAAAAAGAGACTTATAGTGAATTTTATTCATTATTTATAATAGTATTCATCTATATACTCATTCAGTAGAAAACCCATGTCCTGTATTTATGGAACCATTATTTATCCTGCACTTGCTGCTATTGCACTTCTGGTTAGACCTAAACTGCATTTCGTTGCCTTGTACCTGTAAATATGTAATGACAATAAAGTTGAATCTAATCTAATCTATATACAGTAAGGATTGAAGGTGTCTTATGTACAGTCAACTGGTGACTGGTTAAAACAAAGTGCAGTAAACACCAGTATGTATTTATTTTGTAATTTGTTTTTGAGTTAATCAAATTATGTCCGTTTGGGCCTGCAGAGCGTCTGAGCCAGCGAGATGCAGTGATCACCCAGGCTCTCACAGAGAAGCTGCAGCTGTTCACAGAGATGGCGGAGTCTGTGGCAGGTCTAGAGGACACGGCTTCTCGTTCTAGACTGCTGCTACGAGGAGACTCCTCAGACCTCCAGCAGGGAGAGACTCTACTCAAAGGAGCCATCACTGAAGGTAGGCAGGTGCTGTAAGGAAGGCAGGTGCTATGTATCATCTGCATCAAAGGCACCTTTTCTTGCACTGTATGGAAGTTGTGCACCCCTTTGCTTCTTTGTCTCTTAACATTTGCCGTTCTTGCTTTCTTTGAAACCTTAGTTGAAAACCTGCAGAACTTGTTGCAGTCTGGAGTGAGGGAGGAGGCTCAGTCCACTCGGGCAGAGGAGGGAAGCGGTTCTGGGGTTCTGCCCAGGAGAGCAGGAACCTTTGGAGGCTATGACAGCAGCCCGGCCATCCTCAGTAAGAGTGAGTGTACAGTCTTCTCATCATTCTGTGGAACTGATTATGTTTTTTTTTCCTTGGTAAACTTTCCTCTCTAGTCTTTACTTCTCTGTATTACATACAGTTAAACATGCGGCATGTGTCCATATGAGCAGTGTTTATAGATCTTTTGTTTCATTTCTGTGCTCCTACATGTATTTGTGTGTTTGCCAGACGGCAGCGTAAAGAAGAGCTTCTCTGGTGAGTCTAGAAATCGAGACAGGAGCCAGAGAGCCAGCTCAGACCCTCAGCTCAAAGACCTCTGTGGAAGCCACACCCTGGAGCAGACGGTAGGGGCCTCACACACCTACATACGCAGGATATTTTGGGATGTGTCACTCTGTTATTTATCTATGGATAAGCAGAGGGAAAGTTTTAATTTCCTTTTTTATGTTTGGTGGAATATGAATAGCACAAGTCTCTTTATGTGTTTATAAGTATAAACTCTAGATAAATATTATCATGAGAACATTCAGTTAATTCCCAACAATCGTGGTCCTTGAGAACAATCGCCCTGTCTAAATATAGCTCTGTGTTGGTGACAGGGAGCACTGTTTGTGGAACAAAAGCCAAGCCAACAGACAGAAATATACCAGACAAATATTTGATCTGAACTTCGCTCTACTCCACAACACATTGCTGCTAAGCTGTTGCCTTTTTTTGATCATCAATTGTCATGAACATCAACATTATTACATTTCTTTGTTTTTTACTTTTATGCACGTGACCTTTATTTGCATTATTTCTGTAAGTGAGTGGCCTCATACATGTGTCACGTCTGGAGATGATTCTACTTTCTACAAATTTTTAGCCCAGAGTCTGTGTGTGACTAGTTGGGGTTACAGTATTTTCACTTTCTTTATTTCCATTCTTTCACTTTCTTTATTTCTCAGGTTGATCAGAGTTGCTCCTCTCCTCCAAAATGGAACCGCATCTGGTCCAACTCCTTCCCTGAAGCTGAGGTGATCTTTTCTCAACATACATAGCTGCTGGATCTTATTTCGCATTTGATCTGTGTCCTCATGTGGGGAAAATGCTTCAGAAATGTGTTCAGAAATGTGAATTCATGTGTTCCCTGAATTCTCTTTCTTTATCATTCTAGTTCTTTGACAGAGTGCTGATGCTCTCCCAGAGACTTTACAGCTTGCAGGTAATAAATACTGTGCGCTACACACTCTGATTTAGTTTACAACACCTGCAATTCCAGATAAAACAATGTGTTCCGTTCAAAGCAAATATATACATATACTTTAAAAGGACTTATGATTATTTATTTATTTTTTTACTTCTCTGTTATTTGCCTGTTTTATGTCAGTTACCAGAATATTTTCCACTTGCTGAATGCCAGAATAGACAACCTTTGTATTAAGGTTTTCATAAAACTGGCAAATTAGTATTGGATCTGGATACTCCTCAAACCCTCTGCCGCCTCTTGTGACTTAATGGAGAAATGAAAAGAAATCAGACTAGATATCAGGAGGAACACCATGGACCCCTACAAGGTCGCAGTTATCTTCAGCACTTTTTTATTTCACTATCTTTTGTATATTACTGAGAGTGTGGCTCAGGTGTGGTTGTGAAGAAGAAAGTGCAGGATCAGTTTAAATGTTTTGTTATTTATTTTTTGGTCCTTTAATATAGTAACTGCAGAACGTTTACGCTGCTTCACTTTTCTGAGCCCCATCAGGCATCAAACTCTTTCTGATATACTGCCTATAATCTTAGAAATTAATTCTGTTTAAAACATTATTGGGTAATGGGACTTTTACAGCTTTTAACATGAAAAGGGAAATCTGCAGGGGTTTGAATAGTAGAATGACTGAGAAATGTTGAGCGTGAACAACACCTTCAGCGCAACGTCTTGCTGATGCTTCCCTCTATAGAAGGGGTCTGCGACCTTTATGATCCAAAGAGCTGATCTCGCCCTCGGTCCAGCTAAATGAAACATACTTATAGCCGCAAATGTAAGGACTTTCTGGAAAAAAAGAAAAATTTTTTACCAGAAATATCTACTTGTTTTCATTTTTATCAAACCACTATTGTAATTTTAGAAAACAAAAAACAAATTTTTGCAAAAAAGAAAAAAATAATAATTTTCACTGTCATTTTCATTCCAGTTGGTATTTGTGGAAAATTATATAAAAACATTGTTTCTAAACAATTGAAAAGAAAACAAATAGCATGTAAAAAAAACATTCCTTTTAGGAATATTCTATTGCACAGATTCATACCATTTATTGACTAAGAACATACGTAAAACAACATAAATATTTAGCTAAAATCTGCATTACTGGTTTTTGTATCTATATTAAAAGGAAAGCATGATTGAAGCTTGAAAGCAACCTGATGCTTTAGCACCATCTTGTGGTAGTGCTGTTGGTAGTGCTCTGTTGCTTTTTTTTTTTTTTTTTTTTTCAGTTTAATGGGGATAAACCTTGATTGTTATCCTGAAGGGAAGCAGTATCTGCATTTTATTGTTACGAATCAACATATGATGTCAGAAGCCATGGTATGGCTTGGGTCTAATCATTGTAAATTGTACTTTCCCGTTTTGTTGATTGTGTCTTCTTGCTTTCCTCCTTGCTTAGGCCATCGTATCCCAGCAGGACAGCCAGATAGAGCTGCAGAGGGCCTCACTTACAGAGCGGGTGTCGTTACCTGGACGCCACAGAGGAAACGTGCTCCTAGAACAGGAGAAACAGCGAACTTTAGCTCTGCAGAGAGAGGAGCTGGCCAACCTGAACAAGCTTCAGTCTCAGCACAGGCAGGAGCAGCAGCGCTGGGAGAAGGAAAGGGAGAGGCACCGCCAGCAAGTGGAGGTGACCGAGGCCCGGCTACGGCAAAGAGAGGAGGAGTGCAGGAAACTTGAGGTACAGCTTTATAGTGCTGCTTTAAAGATACTAAGCTGATTTATAGGGGGTTGGATGCACACTACAGGTTTCAAATGCACATAGTTTTATATCGATAAGGCATATAAACTACAGTGCTGTATGATATATTTACTTTAATACAGGAGCAACTGGCTAAGGAGAAGGAGGAACTGGACCGGCAGAGAGAGACTTATCAGAAGGACCTGGAGAGACTGCGGGAGTCCACCAGAGCTGTGGAGAAAGAAAGGGAGCGACTGGAAAACGTGAAAAAGATGAAAAGGAAAACAATCGAGGTGAGAAGCCTATAATGGTAACAGGGATACAATATTTGGTGACACTCCAGAAAGTATTGAAATAATTTGATCCCAGTAGCATTTGAATGGATTAGGTTATTTTTAAACACGCATCTCTGTTTTTCTGAGATTATCTCCTGAGCTGGCAGGCTTAGGGCCGCTCACCTCTTCCCTGTTCTAGATAACTTATTAAGTTTTCCTTACAACATACTTTCCTTGTGACTCCCAGTATTTATTTGCAAACAGGCCCCCATGTTTCTCCACCTTATGAGCTCAGCGCTTTGCAAGTCATAACTCCATTTGTAGGGTTGTACAGGGTACAGTGCTCTGCTCAGATCTCTGCTGCTGGGCTAAACCACAAATAGGCTCCAAGGTAGCAGTAGTTTAGGTTTATCTCTGTCGGCATCAGGCCAATTATAGAAATCAATCATTGTTGTGTTCAAACTGTTTATATTATCAGGTAAGTCTAACATTATGTAGCAATGCACTCGGAAAGCTCCATATTTGCTCTCACACGGGGTCTGCTGGAACACCAACAAACCAGCATCCACATAAAAGCATTATTTTAACTTGTACAAACTGTTACTTATAGGGTAGAAAGGCATATATCTGTCATTGTAGTACAATGTGGGTCATTGTTTGCCTGCTTCATGGGAGAGGAGTTTTCAGGATGATCAACCGACTGTAATTTCATGCCTGGTGCTAACAGGTCTGCCAAGAAGTCATGATAAAACTGCCTTATAAAAACACTGGCAATCACTCAGATAATTGTTGCAATGGGGTTTTTCTGTCAGGCATAAAGAAAGTATAAATCTAGACTTGTATAGAGAGGAGAATGACATCAGTGTTTGCGTCACATCTTGACTCGCATACGTTTCTGTCATCAAGAGTCTCATTTGATGTGTTTACTCAAAATATCTCTGACACAAAGCAGGCCGGAACACATCAGCACAGTGAGTCACTGCCCCTGGTCTGCAGTGGCCAGTCATCCATAAGTTGTACCAGCAGGCATGTTTTTGCACATTAAACCCAAGAGGCATGATGTGGCTAATGGAAATGGAAACTGTAAATAGCCATTTGTTTAAAAAAAAAAAAACTTTTCAAAGTATTAAAGAAATGGTTTGCATCAGGGTGAATTAATGAACTGCTCTTTAAAAAGAAAACCTCATCTATGCATTTTCAGACGGTCAGAGATGTCGCTAAATGAGTCATGTGACCCAGAGTAATCTGAGTTCATTTAAACATGAGAGCTAACTAAGCTAAAATTTGTTGTAAGGCAGCAAAACCGATACAACTTACCTGATTAGACATATGTTTTGTTCTCTGATGTAAGATTTAGCCGCTTAAGTTTGAGACAGTGCAGGGCTGACATAGTGTTTCAGGGCTACTATACCTAGGAGTTACACGTCTAGCACCCCAAGTGGCTAAATGTTACACAGTGAAGCTGTAATATTTAATTCCAACATTTTTTTTTTTTTTTTTTGATTGGAGCCTCTTGTTTTAAACAGATAAAAAAATTGATTTATATAATTGCGTATTTAGCCACTATTTGGCAGCAGAGCAAACATAGGGTTCAATATTGAGCTGCTATTACATTTTGATCAGACTTTTTTTCTGTTCTAACATAGATATACAAGAAAAGTTTATTTCTAAGTTGAGCTTTGAAAGTAGAAAAAAAAAATGAAAAAAGCATATTCTAGCATTAACTTTATTTTATTTTTTTTACTGAGGGCCATTTGGGTCCCAAAAGTCCTTAATATGCAGCAGCCTGTTTTAGCAACGAATCAAAATAAGCAAATCAGTTTCTAACCTCTGCATCATAGACAGCAACTGAGACTATGCGTTTTCTTTAAATGATAATACACTGTTTATTTTGTATTTCCCTTTAGCTTAGTCTTTATACAAAATGCCCTAATGCTGCTAACAACTATTCTAACTGAAAATGCACTTTTTGTTCATCTTTGGCTGAAAATTTTCGGTTGGCTGAATTTGCAGTGCATCCCTGGGAATCATATATAACCAACACGAAACAAAAAAATCACATCAACCAGAATCCCAAAATAGTTTACCAAAGACGGCTAAATATGTCTAAAAACTTTTCTATATTAAAACATTTACATATATTTTTTGTTTTATCTGTGCATGTATATTATCTACTGCATAAATTAGATCAATAATTGGTCTGGATATATTAACAAAGTAATATATGTAAACAAAATGAGGAGAGATGGCCTAGTGGTTAGAGCAGTGCGCTTGTGCTCTGAGAAGATTTCAAGTACCCGGTTCAATCCCCAGAGACTGCACTCGGTCTCTCTGAGCAAGACCCTTAACACCACACTTCTCCCTGGGTGCCACACAATGGCAGCCCACTGCTCCCCAAGGGGATGGGTTAAAGGCGGAGAGTTGGTTTCTCCATTGTGAGATCAATAAAGTTTAATTTCAATTTCCAAAACCTAAGGATGGAACAGTAAATGCACAGAAAAAGGCAACAAACATATGCCTCTCTACCGTCAGTGTATGCGACCGATGTAGAATATAACATCTCAAATGTCTGGTTCCCAAAAACTCAAAATTAAGCTTTAAATGATGTTAAGTCCATAGGAGAAATTGTTTTGTTTCGACGTCTGCCTGTATCACTAACTTTTGATGCATGATCTGGACATATTCTTTGAAGCCTCTCGGAGCATCACACAGCAGCAGAACCAGTTAGTAAGCTCTGCCCTTCAGCGGTTTATGTTTTCACATGGTTTGAGTGACACTTAAATGTCCATTCAGTTTAGACAGATGTGTATATAATGCCACCAATCTAACAGCCAGTGTGGCTTCTTCATCTGTTTGTTCTGAGATATTTGAACTTTATTCAGATAGCTTGATTTGAAGTTGTCTGTAAATGCACAAACTATTGTTCCAAAACATCTATGCTTTTAATTTACTCTTCTTTTTTTTTAAATAACGGATATAAATGAGCTTACAAGAATGGGTTTTAAAATGATGACAAACTGCAACATCATATTGATTTAGTAGTAACATGTTTCTTTTGCTGTGGTAAGGGACTTTTCCTGGCCGTGGGAGATTTACAAGTGCACTCCTGCATCAAGCAGCATCAAACCAGCTTTTCATTAGCTATTACCACAGAATCTCTTTCAGGCTTTTTGCCAAGCTGATATCATCAGACATTTAATAGCCCCCACCCAAACCTAAGGCTCATCAGCAAACTTAAAGAGCTATAATTAGACTCTGGGAAAAGAAAAACAGGAAGGTTTATTATTTTATTTTTCTCAACAAATATGTGGAAAATGTTGCTTGCCTGAGAATTTTCACTACTTTTTTTTTCTCTTTTCACCTTAGCCATGATGGGTTCTTTTCAACATCAGTTTATAGAGGAATCATTTAAACATAAACTCATAATTTCACATATTATTATGTGTTATTAAATGTTAAATCTCCATAGATCATAATGAATTTTATTGAACTCCTCAAAGGAAGAAACTAGGCCGAGTGTTTTTAGCTATTCAATAAGTTCAAGTTGCCTCCTGCTGTTCTTTTGCTCCAATTGGCTACATTAACAAGAAAGACAAAACTACCAAAGTTATGGGAGCAGAAAACCGTGAAAACTGTTAAACTGACTTAAGAGATGCTGACTCACATCTGTGTCCTAAACGAAGGTGGCTTCAGTGATCTGAGTCTGTCCTTATCATCACCCCCACCTGGTAAACAAACACAGATGCCTCTGACTCACCTTCCTGTTTCGTTCCGCTTTGATGAACAAGGAGAACGAACAACGCTTTCTGGCAGTTGTTGCCCTCAAGCTGTTTGGATCCATTTCCCATCTGTTGGCTGTGTATTGTTTATAGTATAACTCAGTCCTTCACCTACGAGTTGGGCTAAATGATTCATACTATATATAGAGCCATGCAGGCATTCATTTCATTTATTTCACATGTTGCTGCAATGCAGCTAGAAACTTCAGTATTTTTTAGATTTTAGATAATGAACCAAAACTCTATTTGATTTATTTTAGTGTAGGCAGAGTAAGAACTGTCAGGAGGCAGAGCCGTAAAATTAAAGGCAGAAAGGGGGCAATAAAAGCAGGAATTCAAATAAGTAATTTAACGTTACATAATCAGTCATAACATTAAAAGAATAATGCATATTCATGTAGTAGAAGGAAAAGACAGGTGCTGTTCCATTATTCTGCCAAGTGTATTCAGTCCTAACTGAGGTTTGACTTTGTAAAACCCTCCTGTCGCTGCTATGAAAGCTGCAAGTCTTTTAAGCTGGTCTATACCAGAGTTTCACATCTAGAGCTTTATTATTTGCTAAGTTTTAAGCTAGGCGATATTTTCAATCATTGCACGCAGCTGCAGCTCACACTGTACGACGAAACCACAGGGTTTTGTCGTACAGTGGGAGTTCAAAGCTCATGTATGTTCTCACACTGTGCGGCCCGACCCTCTGGTGCGATCTACCTGCTCGTACTGCACATCTGAAAACCATATCGGACTTCGCTCCGATGTGAGATGGCACTACTCGGACTCGTCTATACGGAAGCCAAACGAGTAGAAGAGGAATATGAAGCTCACTGGAGTGAAACGCTCTGCCTTGGTCATTTGGAAAATTTTGTGCTGAAAGCCCTTAAAAGAAAAGGCGACACAGTTTTGGACAAAGACGTGGCTGAGCAAATGTGGCTACTACGGTCTGTCAATTTTACATAAAGGTCCAGCCCTTCATCCTAAGGATAGATTTAATTAAAAGTTCCTGTTCACAGACTATATCCATGCAGTCTGACTTGGGTTGACTAAAGCCGGGCTTACACTGTACAGTTTTTTTTTTTTGCCCTTTTCGAGCCGATTCTCCAGTCATGCGAGAATTTTTCAATCAACAAGAGCATCTCATGACCATCTCCCGATCAGGAATCGTGAGGTCGGGAGAAAGTCAAACATGTTTGAAATTCAGTCGGCCATCACGAATTGGTCGTGGATAAATCGCTCGGTGTGCATGCGGAAACGAAGATTCTTCTTCTTCCTCTCAGACAAAAAAAGGAGCATGGTGGGGGTGTGAGTGAAATGGAGTTCTTTCTATAAAATTGACAGAACATATTTGTATGAAGCCAGTTCGGTCTCAATTTTCACAAATACACGTGATTAGTACATGCACAGGACAAGATCCACACATGCACAGAACAATTCACACAAGCACCCAAAAATCCACACACACACACACACAATACTAGATCCACACACCCCCAGCACGATTCAAAAAACCACACAAGATCAGCATGCACAGAACAAGATTCACCAAATTATTTCAGGCCCAGAAACAATTATAAATGAAATAACAAAATACCAGTGGTCTTTGCATTCATCAATGCATTTGTGTGTGGATTTTTGAGACTGCCCTGAAATGCCTTGATACACAAAATCCTTTTTTAAGCAGGAATGGTTTGCTACCAATCATAAAACTCCTGTATAAGCAAAACACAAGAAAGTACTCCACGTGGGATGACCCCCCAGATCCCACTTCCTCTGTATCCGCCCCGCTCCTTTCCAGACCGCCTGCGCAAAGCAAAGCCTACGTCCTCCTACATCCACTCCGACTTCCTTGGAGCTCGAGGAGAGCATGTGCTATATTATTTCTTACATAGGAGAAAAACATGCGGTAATGAGCGCTTAATTTAATAAAGAAATTATTAAATCTTACTATCTGCATCAATCATACCTGCTTCTGCCCAAACATTTGTATTGTGCGTGTCTGGATCTTGTACTATATTTATTATATGTTTCATGTTGCACGATTGTACCATAAAAAATTCATAGTTGTGAACTCCTTCACTAAAAATTGCAATAAACCCGATTCTGATTCTGATGAGTCACAAATGTGTATTTGTTAAAATTGAGACCGATCGAGCTCCATATGTTTGCGCAGCTATGTCTTTGTCTAAATACATCAGCGCCTTTTATTTTTAGGATTTTCGGCACAAAATTGCACAAATTCCCAAGGCAGAGCGTTTCACTTTAGTGAGCTTCATATTCCTCTTCTATTTGTTTGGCTTCCGTATAGACGAGTCCGAGTAGCGCCATCTCACAGCGGAGCTGAGTCCGACGTGGTTATTTAGATGTGCAGTGTGAGCAGGTAGATCGCATCAGAGGGTTGGGCTGCACAGTGTGAGAACACATCGTGAGCTGTGAACTGTATGAGGAAACCGCAGGTTTTCGTCGTACAGTGTGAGCTGTAGCTGCATCCAACAATTGAATATATAACACAGCGTATGCCCGGTTTAAACCACCCCATTGAAGCTCTGGCTCTATGTTCAGTATCTGGACAGTTTAGCTCCACCCCTTTTCTTTTTTTTTTTTACCTGCCAACCAAGTTGTTGACAGTTTTTCCTGCGATTACTTCCCTCTATATTTATATCAATTCCGACCAGTTTGTGTGTCTGCTGAAGGAAGGCTTTCCCACAACATGATCCTGCCTCCTCCGTGTTCTCATCTGGCACATTACTTTCTCAAAGTGTAAAGTGTTAATATATCCTATTGCTTTCTTATAAGATGGTTAAATTTCCTCTTAAGCATGGTTTGTGATGTGTGGTTAGTTTGCTGTTTACTTTTTTATTTTAGATCAGGAGAAAATATCGTTCATTTTCCCTTTTTTTGCTCAGAAGCGATTAATTATTTTAGGTTAGATCCTCCAACAATATTATATATATTTATGTTTCTTTGGGTCCCAGTTAATCCTCACATTTCCAAACTCTGGAAATAGATCTGTTACTTTCATTAATCTTGTGGCTTTCACCCAAACCACACCTATGGATGGCTACTTCATTTTGTTTTTATTATGAATCAAACTTTGATGTGCACAGAAACCTCATCTTACCATTATGCTCAGGCTGCATTTAGGCCTGGGGCTTGTTGAGTTTATTTTTTTACTCCCATCACAAGTCAGTCGGCTAATTAGAAATCCTTTGAGCAGAAAGATAAACCTAATGAATCAGTAACGACAGGTATTGTATAATCAGTGTTATCTACATGGTTTGGATTCTGCCCCTGAGCTGTAGTAACACAGCAGTGAAACTGCTCTATAGATTGGAACCTGAATCATAATCCAATATTTACCCAACCTGTATTTCCCTCTAGGTGGTATCCATTTTCCACAATGCAATATATTGTGCATTGTAAGTAAAGATGTGCTTGATTTATGAGAATCCCTGCAACCTCTGTGTTTAGAAGCTGTATAATTAGCCAACACTAACCAGTCATTATCGAAACCTTCTGGAAGACGTTTTCTGCTAACTGTTTATGAGCTGTCAGTCAGAGCTCCTTGCGCCATGCTGCCTCTTTTTGGTCACCTGATCTCCATTTATGTGGTTAAAGACGTTTATGTTGTTAGGGGAACAATTGAACATCTGTGTGTCAAGATGAGCGAGTGCTGAAAGAAGAGAAAATTATGGAGGGGAAAGAGGAAGGTAGGGTCAGGCAAGAGGGTACGGGATCGTTTCCCTCACAAGGACTTCTCTTTTACTGAAGGTATTTCCTGTACAGCTGGAGGAAACTGAGTCAAATGACGTTTAACATCATCAGTCATTTTCCTGGTGGATGCTATATTGAAGAGAAAAGATAGAGTGATTCCTCCTCTAATTTAAGCTTAACTCAATGTTTCTGCACCTTTTCATTAAGGTCACACATTCAGAAATGAATTGTCTTCCTTTATATAGAGCCAGAACACATTTACAGTAGATTTCTAGTATTTAGCTTGTTTATAATGAGGAGGAGGGGATCACCAGTGGAGTCTTCCTGAATAGTTAAATGTGACCTCAAAAATACGGTTAATAGGAGGAAGCATATCAGACCCCTGGGCTATGGTGTGCAGTGTTCACTTGTGTGTGCTGTGTCACAATGACAATGGGAGTTGGAGGAGTTTCCCAAAGGGCTTTCACTTATTTGGCCACGTTCACACTGGAGCCTGAAGTGACCCAAATCCGATTTTCTTTTTCTTTTTTTTTTTTTGCTCATTTGCGACCTGGATCTGACCTTTTCATGGCAGTCTGAACAACACATATCTGATTTTTTTCCAATCCGACCCAGGCTACTTGGCTATGTGGTCCTGAATCTGATACGAATCTGATCTTTTCAAACGCAACCTGTGTCTGAACGGCCAGGTCTGATTCATCCCTCTTGAACGCCATTCATACCTGACAAAGGTCACTATTCTGCGTCTTGCTACGCAGAAGCGGCAAGAAAAACAACAACCATGGCAGATGATGATGCGGAGAGCAGTATTTATGTTTAAACATGTGAAAAGATTTAGTTTTTATGGTTGGAAAAGATCACTAGATGCGCGCCGGCACTACCATCCATGTTTACTTCCTTAAACATAGAGCATGCTGGCCTGTGACGTCATCATGTCCTCTACTGCGCATGAGGGACACTTGCATTGTATGACTGCAGTTCACACAGGAGATCACATACAAGTCGCATATATTTGGAAATATAAATGGCAATGCAAAAAAAAATCGGATTTCACAAAAAAAAATCAGAAATGAGCATCAAGGCCCGCAGTGTGAACGTAGCCTCGATGAGGGGTTTCAGCACCCTTCCCATTTCTATGGATTACATAGAGACAGGACAGCCACAGAGAGCTTTAATCCCTCTGCAGAGTGCTGGTCTGTTAGATCTCCAGACGACCTAACTCAGACACGTTTCTCCTAAAAACCCCACCAGACTAATTAACTTATCAACTAATATTTAAGCCAAAGACTTCTCCTTCACAGCTCTCCTCTTGGGTGGCCATTCAGTCAAACACTAATGCAGAAACATCCAACTAAAACATCATTACTCTTCATCTGCCCTCCCAGCTTTTCAGTATTTGCTTTTGTCGCTCATTTTTTTTTTTGTCTTTTACACATTTCTTAGCTTCTGACAAGTAAATTAATCAAACTATTGTGAGCTACAAGCTGAAACACAGCCAGAGAGAAAGAGCTCCATGACATATGAAGATATAAAGTCTCTGTATTTATGCCACCATTTATTACACAATAAAGAAATAATATATGTATATATATGTGTATATATATGAAGATATAAAGTCTCTGTATTTATGCCACCATTTATTACACAATAAAGAAATAATATATGTATATATATGTGTATATGAAGATATACACACTGAGAAAAGGAACAAAGCAGGATTTAAAATGGAGACAGTGGGATGTTTTTTTTTTTTTAAACCAATTTTTTGTCTCTGCTTAGTTTTAATCACCGTTTTCAATGTGATCGTATCAAATGAGCCTCAAAAAAATGAAGAAACTTTTTATTTTAGGTGTTTGGGAGCAAACTGGCCTGCAGTTTGTTTTAGTCATCATAATAAGACTGTTTCAGGATGGACTAGTTGTGCACATCTCAAAGTAGTGTCATAAAAGATGTCAATTCTGTATGTTTTGATGTCTTTGTTTAGAGAAAGGTAAATACCCTGCGGCAGCTCTGAGAAACCACAGTGTTTGGGAAGGAATCGGTTGCTTGAAAGCTCTGTAATTCTCTGTAATGGCACCTATTCGAGACTTTTTACAGTTCTTGTAACGTAATACGCTGGATTAGTAACACAAACACTGATGGGTGCTCTGTGATGGAGTAATTCTCCTGTTTAACTTGATCTTCACAGCGTCTTTAATTCATTCTTGTGATTTTTGCAAACAATGCAGCCTCTGTCTTTCATCCTTGGAGTTCAGGAGAGCTGTTTTTGTTACACTGCTTATCCTAAAGACTTGTCTTTTTTCGTTACGTGCCTCTATGTGCACCGGGACCATTAGAGGTTTTATGTTTCTCATTTAATCTGCCCGTGTGTTGCAGTGGGGGCACACGTTTATGCTCTTTGTGCATCTTTTACTTTACAGTGTTTGTTAAAGTGCTGGCTCTGCAAAAAGCAAGCTTTTGGTGTGTTTCTCATTTCCTCCAGGGCTTATAAACACTCTGATAAGTAAACAGATCTATGTAATGGTTCAAACTGCTGACTTATAACCGGTGTGTCTTCTGCAGACTGAAGAAGCAGCTGATTCTGACCTCAATATAACTGCATGCAGATTTTAATCCCATTCATGATGCCAGCTAAAACATGAATCTTAGCAATTGACCACCTGTCTCCTCTGTCACCCTTAGGTTGCTCCTATGTCTGGTAGTCTGAACGGGGAGCTCCTCTCATCCTCTGGTCTCGCCGGCTCCACCTGTATCTCCGAGTTGCCGCACTCCCAGAAGCCCATAGTGCGGGCCAGTCTCTCTGTGGCTCAGGCTGACTACCCCGAGCGTCCAGAAGTCGCAGTGAGACGGGAGACTGGCTCCTCTACGCTTCCTCTACCCTTGAAAACTGAGGTGCCGCTCCACCTCTTCAGCACCACCAACCAGCAGCACAAACCGGTCGGGGTGCAGCAGCAGATCCCCACCAAACTGGCAGCAATCAACAGCGGTAAAGGGAAAGGAAGCAAAAGTGGGAAGGCGTCGCATCGCACAGACAGCTCCAGTAAGGAATTGAAAGGGTTGCTCGTTCACTCGCCATTAACTTTGTCACACAAAGCTTAGTGCAATATAAGCCCCAATTGTTTTGTGGAATGTGAAATATTTTAAGGTTGCAAAGATTTCTACAAATCTATTTGTGTTCAGTCCCTTCATTCCGTCCCCCTAACTAGAAAAACGATCTAAAAATAAGTAAAAATGTCCTTAAGTATATTTATCCTTAATTTGAGTAGGTTAATGAGATAGTTTGCCAATGGAATTACTATTTTTACTCTTGAAATAAGATAATTAGATAATATGCACTTGAAATAAGACAGTGCAATTGTGTTTTCCTATTTTAAATGTAAATAGTCTTGTTCCTTTGGCAAAATTACTCTTTTACCTCCTCAATCCAAGAGCAAATGCACTTATTTTAAGATGAAAATGACTTTTCTAGATTTCTATTTTTTCCAGGGTAATGCTTTTAGAAGGTATTTATTTAGCAAATGGACTCCACTTGTTTATTCTGTGGAGTGAAATCAGAGCTAAAAGGAAAATGTCTTCCTAACAGCATTTTTTATGCTCAGTTTTGACAACAGTGAGACCATCAAAGCTGTCCGCCTGTGGGAAACGTGGATCTTTATCTGAGAGGCAAACAAGTTTTGAGTTGTTCTTTTGAAATGAGCCCAAAATATGTTGAAAGGAATGTTATGGGATTCATGTCTGCGCTTGTTTAAAGTCACATTTAGAAACGTGTAGATTTTTCCATCTTTGCTTCCTTTAAGAAGTTTTCTGCTTCCAGTAATAAGGGGAAACCAACCAGCGTAGAAATGCATGAACAGAGCTTCCTTTGTTCATTTCTGAAATTTCAGAAATGACTTCTTCGTCCCTATTAGAGCTCATTAGTTGTCTAAATTAGTTTTCCCCCTTCAAATGATCACAATTACCCTGTGAAAAGCTTCGCTGCTGCAGATTAGCAGTGAAATCCAATACCCCAATCAAACCAGTATTGTATCTTTTGTTTCTCCTCCCACTCCTTTTTGAACCCTCCTCCTCTTCTAGCCTCGGTGGACATGAAGCAGATGCTCCCCCTGAAACTGTCTGCAAGAGAGGACAATGTGCTGAAGGCCAAACGCTCCATCAGCCCCCATCAGCAGCCAGTTCAGTCCCACTCCATGCATCACCACTCAGGTATCTTTCAGTCATAGTAGGACAAACACAGTGATGCTGGGCCTCATTTATTTAAACAAAAAATATAGGTGAAATTCGTATAATACTGTCATTTTTAATTGTTTAAGTCTTTGACTGTAATGCTAGGAGCAGCATCCATTATGGAAACTTTAAATTATTTTCTGTCCCTGAAAGAAGGAGCAGCCTGAAAGGATACAAACAAACAGGATCGTGTGACTTCTTCAGTCAAATGTGAAATATAACTAATTATAAACATATTGCCTAAAATCCTGAGCTGTTAAACACTATTTTACTCCATTGTGAACAAATGATAAGATCATTTTCCTGCAGTGCATCTTAACTTGGTGTTAGTTCTCACGGTTACAGACTGGATTGTACGTTCCTCACCTGGACAAACCGGACCCGCCCTGTGGCATTCCTCTGTAAAGCTCACATTAACGCCAGCCTCGCCCTGTGTAAACACCCATCAGTTCCTCATCCTTCCCTTTGACAAATGGCAGGCTCTTCTGCTTACACAGACCTTTTAATCCCGTTCTCTCACAATGACTCACAATAAAAATCATTGGGAAAATCACATGTGATTAATTTCAGTTTAGGTAGATTACCTGAAATATGCTGAAATAACACTTCATCATTTCTGGATTAATTGTCCTCTAATGTTTTTATTTCTATGATTTTATTATTCAGATCAGCTCAGTCCTCCAGACCAGGCTGGGTTAGACAGCCAGCCCACCTCCTCCATCAGCTCCTCCTTCCCACCTAATGTGCAGAAGCCGCCGGTGGCTGGTGTGCAGCCCTATGCACCCTCCTCTGCACACCTTCTCCACTCTCAGAGTGCTGACCCTATCCTGTCGCCCCCCCACCTGCAGCCACGCAGCCTCAGCCCAAGCGCGCCGCTCCCACTGAACCTCCATGGAACTGGTCACAGCGCAACGCCACCCTACACCATCCCTGCAGAAGAGCTAAACAAGGAGGATGTCATATTTTTCTAAAGAAGCCGCCCAGTCAGAAACATGGGCCATTTAAAGGAGAACCTTAGTTTTTCTATCAGTACACACACCGCTTTATACAGAGAATTGTCCAACTTTTTATTCAGTTACCGATTTTTAACCTTACTACTTCACACTTTTATCCAAACTGCCTGTAAAGTTTATTTAATTTTTAGTGATACTTGCTTAAAACATTGGATGCCAACACATCATCAAAGGAGTCCAGCGCTGAGTTCTTATTTTTATCATTTTTATTCATCCCAAAGGCACAAACAGGATCTGACTGAAAGGAGCACTATGAAGGAGCATGTTTTTTTTTGTTTTTTTTGTCTTTTCCCAACTAGGAGTAAAAATCAATGAAGGAGAAGCGGTAAAATCAGAACTCCATAATGAAGTCATCCAGCTCTGCTTGAAGTTTCATTTGCACAAAAAAAAAAAAAAAAAACCCTTCCAAAAAAAATGTAAGGATAATTTAATGGGAAAAACTTTGTAAAAAGTTAATTGTACAGCTTTGAAGATAGTAATGCTCCATTGCAATTTTTGATGCTTGTCTTAATTGTGCTTAAAAAAAAAGTGTTGAATTGTTGATTTTCATCAACATTGTGGCTATTTTTCAAATCTCACTGTAATATTAAACCGTGTCAGCTAAGGGAGGGTTTATTCTTTAAGCAACGTTTGTAAATACGTGAAACAACTTGAGGAAGGCCTTACTGAAGCGAAATGCTGTTCCTGGTTTTAATGATAAATAATCAGCTAATCCTCTTCTGCTTTGGTCGAAATGCCTTCTATAATTGTTCTTTTTACATACGGCAAATTTTCAAAATACGGTTGGTTTGCTTTGCAGGTTAGGTAAAAGGCCTCACCAAGAATTAAAAAAGAAAAACTCTTCTTGTCTTTGTGTTGCCAGTTATATCGGACCTCTAGTCTGCTTTCCAGACTGAATATCTTTGTGCTGCTTTTCATGCTGTGTCTGCTTCCTGGATGGCTTTTCAAAAGGGAAAGGTTCATCACAGACAGACAATGACCAACCAAATAAATACACAAACATCAATCTTACAGTGAAATGAATATGTCCGCAAGGCAGAGATGCACTGATTTAAGATTTTGTGACCAGTTTCTAAAAGTTTGCACCAAAAATAATTTCTGTTTAAGAACTGAAATAGAAGACATTTAGGAACACTGGAATGTGTGGCCTTATTGCGACGCGTCTTTAATTTATTATGAAGGAAGCTGAGGCATGAACGCAGCATTTCTGAGGGATCAGTTGCTGTGAAACAAAATTTTCCTGTTTCAGAATAAAAATAAATGATCAAGGAGGGTAACTGTAGAAAGTCTTGTTAGCATTTACTCTCTTTAATTCAGATTTTTACAAATGCTGCAGATAATAATCCAGCGTTTCTTAAAATGATAAACAGATGTACCTCCTTCAGTGCACTGAATATGTCCCCAAGTCCTGCTCTCTCTCACTTTTTTGCAGCTGGAACACATTTTTCAACTTGTCTGAAGAATGTTTCCTTTCATTAGCTTTTTGCATTTCTGCTCTCTCAGATTAAGTATCAAAACTCAAACATGAGTTATCTTATTAACAAAATCTACACTGTAGAGTGTTTTTGAGAGAAAGACTTGGTGACATTAACAGTTGATGATTTTAGCAGATTGGAAAATAAAGCTGGTTAACAAATCAGGAGTCAAGGCAGATTAAGATGACAGAGATCAGTCATTTCTGGACTTCTTGGTGCATCTCTGTTTTTTGGAAACATATTTTAAAAGAACAGCATCAGTAGATGCTTGTGTTTGAAGGTTCTCCTTATTCATTTCAAGTCTGTGGACCAGATTGGTACTTTAAAGTTTTAAAGTCCTGTAGCCAGTTATTGTTGTTAAAGAAATGGGTTTCAAGGTTTGTTTTTCGGTGTGAATCATGGAAAGGTTAAAACTCACATTGGTGGTTTCACTGCCAATCGATCATTTTTCATCTAATGGAGCTTTTCATGTTAAAAAAAAAATACAGATGAAGTCCATTTGTCTTAACTTGAAAAGAAGATGTTAAGCTTTACTGCATTTTTTGTACCCTGAAGACTGAAACTAAGCTCACAATGTTAACACCATTTTCTTTTTTTTTTGTATCATGAATATTTCTGTACATATGTTTATGATCTATGGCATTTGCTGCCCTCCTTTTGCTTAATTTGTCATGAAGCTGGATGTGAAAGCCAAGCAGAAGTCTGTTTCTGTATGGTGTGTATCACGGTTCAGTGCACCTGTGGACACTCTAGGCAGTTAGTGAAACCATAATCATTTGTTGCTGTAATTTAACTGAAACCGAAGGCAGGTTTTTTTGGTTCTATCTCCTCACATTTGTTTATGTTGTTGAATTGAAGTCCGTGTCTACTGTGTGTTGGCTCTCTGGTACGACTCACGACCGAGGTTTCACCGAGGTTATGCATCAGCTAAAAATATAATTGTCTTATTTTCTTAGTGGTGTAAACCAAAGACACATTTGGCTGGCTCTGTTCCACTCTGTCGGCTTACATGAAGGGTTAAAGACTCTGCTGGATGTGTGGTTATCCACAAGGTGTATTTACTCGCATATATATAAAAAAAACCTCCAGTGAGTGTCCATAACGATTGTTTACAACATTTTGTTGTCCGGCTCACATCCTGCCTTAGGTTACCGGTAGTTTGTTTGGCCTCCTCTGCCAGATCACTCTTCATGTAGTAGATGTGTTATAAACCAGTTGGATGTCAGTGGGTTCAGTAGGCATGGGCTGGAAAGATTTTCTCACATTATATCCTGGAAAATGGTTAAATATGTTTTTATGGCTGATTGCTTCTATAATCATTAGCATTATATACTTTGCTTTGATACAAAGATGAAAAAACTTAATGTTAGTTTCCAATTGCTAGCTACACTGCAAGATAGCCATATTTTGCTGTTCTGCTCATTATAAAAAAAAAAAAAAGCATTACAAGCTGCTCAGAGAATCAACCTTAACTTAAAAACATTACATTGGTAGCTTCCCAACAGCGTAAAAAAAAAAAAAGGCATTTTCTTAATATAAATGATAGGTGGCTCTCTTTGTGGTTTTTATTTTTTTAAAGAATTTTTCTCTTTTTTTGTTGTTGAAAGCATCACTTTCAGCACACTAATAGGTGATCAGCATTATGCTATGCTATTTACTGCTAGAGGAAACTATAAGCTGTTTAAAGGTACGATGTGACGTTTTAGTCTATCTTTTTAAAACGGTTCAACCAGAACCCGGCCCATGTCTACTGTCCAGAACTCCACTACTATGACGTGATTTCTCTCTAAAAAAAACAAAACAAAAACAAAACAAAAAAAACGCTTGTTTATAGATGTATGTTTGTGCATTTTAGACAAAAGGAACCAATTTCCAAGCTCATTTAAACTTTCAAGGGCCTCATCCCTGATTTTATTTTTGGCCAAAACCAGCTTATAAACAGCAGCTCATGGTCTGTGTTGTGATGACAGAGATGGGATGTTTTTGTCAAATGTTTCTTCATAATGAAATAATATTAATGGGTACGTTTTTTAACTCTGAAGCCGACAGATAAACTTGTGTAAGAGCACTTTAGCTTTGCTCAACCTAAGCGGGTTAGAGGCTCCCAGCAGGTGGCGCTGTTCTGATCAAATGAAGTCTTAAAAGTTGCATCGCTGCACTCGAACGCTCATTATGCTGTTGGTCGCATCACTGTGGTTTTTTTTTTTTTCTCTCTGTCTGTGCTACAAAGCAGAATAAGCATTTTAATCTGTTGATGCACTCTCGTTGGACCTTTTTAATGTGTAAATAATCACGCAAAAATATTTTATTTCCTCTGCCAATTTTTACACTAGTCACTTTGGATAGTAGCATACTTGAAGGGTAAAATAAATGATTATGATGTCTGTTGTTTTCTGTGAACGTGTTTGTATCAATTCTTATGACGTCTGTAGCACACGGCTAAAAATGATTTTTGTACCTTTTTTTTTGTCTTTTCACTGCGTCACATTAGAGACCTGTGAGCACAAACTGCTGCCTTAGACACACCTAGTAATAAAAAGAAATCAAATTAATATTTTTGTCTGATTTATTCTATTTGCGTGGAAGGTGGGGATTAGAGTGCCCTCTTGTGGTGACCCGAGACTATGACATCTTTCTTTAACTACTTCTACACAACATAACATTGAATTTTTCTTAAGCAAAAATGCTAATATAAGGTTAAAGTTCAGGTTGTTAAAGAGGGAAATAAAAGAAATGCTTCTCCAACCTACTTCTGACCTTTTCTTGTGTTTTAAAACATTTCAAATTATTACACCAATAGTTCACTCTGGTAGCATGTATAGATTTTCTAAAAATGATTGCGTCATTCTTGCAGGTTAGTTGTTTTATTTTTGTTTAATGTTTAACACTGTTTTTGCTGAGTTTTTTGGTAAATAAAGCCCTACTTTGTGTATTTACCATAACACCACGCTACAATAGGTAAAACATTGCACATGTGCATAACTGGCAGCGAAGCCAGAAAGTCTGGAGCTCTCACTGGAGTTGTGAAGATAATAAAGAAAAGTCCAAGATGTGTGGAAAAAAAACAAGCATAAAAAGATTCCAGAAGGGAGGCGACTCGAATAACGCTTTAACGAGTTAAAGCTGTGGAGGAATTCAGCTGTTGTTGTGAGTAAATGTATTTTTTCATACTAGTGTTGGCAATAGTATGTTAACTTTTTAGCCTGAAGTACAAACATTATACACTGATTAATTTAAATGCACAATAGGGGAAAAGTTTTCTGTCATATAGATGAATATAGATTAAAGTTCCGATTCTATTCCCGTCTCATCAACAATCCACTTAACAGGAAATAAAAATGTAATTTAAACTATTTCTTAATTCTTTTTCCTTGCCAGGATTCATCAGATCTTGGGAGTACTGCGTTGGTCTTGGTCCACGCTGATCGGTCACTTTGGCTACGTTCACACTGCAGGCCTTGATGCTCAATTCCGTTTTTTTTGCGTGCGACTTCTATGTGATCTCCTGTGTGAACTGCAGTTAAACAACACGTGTCCCACATGCGCATTAGAGGACGCAATGATGTCACAGGCCAGCGTGCTCTTTTTTTCCGGACGTAAACTTGGATGGTAGTACCGGCGCGCATCTAGCGGTCTTTTCCAACCATGAAAACACAATCTTTTCAATATGGTTAAACATGAATGCTGCTCTCTGCATTATCATCCACCATGGTTGTTGTTTTTCTTGCCGCTTCTGCGTAGCAAGACGCATAATAGTGACGTTTGTCGGGTATCAGTGACATTGGCCTGGCCGTTCACACACAGGTCGCGTTTGAAAAGATCAGATTCGTATCGGATTCAGAACCACATAGCCAAGTGGGTCGCATTGGAAAAAAAATCGGATCTGTGTTGTTCAGACTGCCATGAAAAGATCAAATCCAGGTCGCATATGGGCAAAAAAATTGGATTTAGGTCACTTCAGGCTGCAGGGTGAACGTAGCCTTTGTCGCGAGGCGTTGCAGGTTGGTCAGGCTCTATTAACTTGCTGCATCAATTGTCCTCTGACTTTCTGATAGTTCAGCATCAATGCCACCATCTGTTCCTGTCTGCTCACTGCTCCCGGTGCAGGAATTCTATTTAGGCTCAAAAAAAGGACTATCAGGGTGGACTCTAGGTGTATATTACCAATAACTTTATCATGATAAATCATTATGTTATTTTGGGAGGTTTTTCCATACATGCATACAATGGCTATGCCCCAATTTAACCTTAAATACACACTACATTACTGTTTATACCAACTAGATGCTTCATAAAAATGCCGTTTTCACTCTTTAGGGTTATACGGTTAACTTTTATTTTTTTGTGGGATTAAGCTCCATTTGCTAAATGCCAGAATGAGAATTTTTTTAATATCAGTTTGTCAAAATCCATCATTTAGCACCCGCTATGATAACTGTATCTTTAAACGATTTGCGGAAGCCTTATTGTATTTGAAGCCTGCCTAAGGATATAAAGTAATCTCTTAAATGCTTTAACCAATATATCAGGAAGAGAGCTGTGGAGCTCCAAAAGTAAAACAAGGACTCTGTAAGGTTAAAACTCCAAAGATGACCAGATCAGACAACATGTGACGCTCTCAGCATCTCTGCATAAAACTCTAGGTCCAATCTTCCATCTCCTTCGTAGGAAAAGGTGTCCAAAGCTAAAATAAAATTTCACAGGAAATATAATTTGCAAGAATTCATTAATGCCAAGTCTGGCTTCCAAGGTTTGTTTCTCACGTGGGTAGTTTTCATTCAATATGCAGTGGAGCCTTTCCGCTGAGCTAAGGTTACTGGAACATATAATCCTGCTTGATTATCGGGCTTTTATTAACTGCTCATCAAAATAATCCTGACCACCCAATCAGCTGGCTGACTAACCATTTCTCAGTGTCTAGGAGGTGCAACAGGGGCGTTATGGACCCCGTGTTTAGACGATCTAATAACAGCTTACCCTCAGACAAAGCTCTATTTCTAGGCGCTGTGGTTGTGGCCCTTCAATCCCTCTCCAGCACTAAGGGCTGCTGGTTCCTGTCTTATTGTCATCCCGGCGTGGCAGACGCTGCTGTAGTCGCCGGGTGTATTTTTTCTCTGTTTTATTGTCGGCTGTCATTAGTGGCTTTCTCTGTCTCCTCTCAACAATTATTTTTTTCTCTTCTGTCTTTGCTTCTGTCTCCTTCTTTATAACTGCTCTGCCCATTTCATCTCCTCCTGTCTCTTCCCAACTCATCCGGTCGTGTCTCAGACCTACCTCGTAGCTCAGAGGCCGTTTATGTAACACAGGAGGTTCAGTCTTGGCCACCGTTGGTGTGTGTGTGTGTGTGTGTGTGTGTGTGTGTGTGTGTGTGTACATCTGAGGCTTCTCTGGCCACAGAGTCAAACAAATAGTCTCCTCCAAGTGAGACGAACAGACAAACATCATAAAACACTGGAACAAATTTGAGTTTGATAGACTCTGTGTCAGCCGTTGTTTTTCACCCTGGTTTTGGCTTAATGTGCTGACTTTATAAATCTACTCTAGAGCCTTAAGGTTATTTTGCTGCCTTCTGACTGAGGGATTATCTTTTTGATTTTCATAACAGGCCATCCACATTGTTTTATACTCAAGTCTTATTTTGAAACTTTCAGCTATAGTCATAAAAGTGGACATAGCAGATACGCTTTGCTGAATTTGTCTGCTTTGTTTTGTACATCAAATTGGTATTTTGTCCCTCTTGACCATGTGATCAAATGAAATAGTCAAACTCTTTACTGGTTTTGTATATCTGTCAATACAGCATCCGATTTATCAGCTTCTCTGCTGTAGAAGAGAAGAAACAAATTTCTAAAAACTGAAGCACAATCTTCAGCTATTAGCAGTCACTTGCATTTCGGACCAAAGTCATTCACTTTCCGGGCAGATAAAGGCTTGAAGTAATCTTTTCATTCATCCAATATGCACCGTCTGACTGAAGGCTACGGCGATGAGTTACTCATCATCTCCCTCTAACTGTCTGGAGCATTTCCATTATTTGGCGACTGTTTGAAGCTGGGCTGCACGGTGGACTGTGGGTAGCACTGTTGCCTTGCAGCGAAACCCTCACCGTGACCCTGATGGATTAAGCAGGAGAAGATGGACGTTTGGAGCTTTTATAGAACAAGATGTTATTCCTTCTTTTCATATGAATAATTCATACTTCAATAGCCTATATTCACTTACAGCAAGGAAAATAAGCATTTTAACACCCTACTATTTTGCAAGCTCTAACACTTCATGTGTTCATGGAATCATGGAGGGGTCTGAAATTGTCATTATAGATGCATGTCCACTGTGAGAGACATTAAAAAAAAATCCTGAAATAACAATGTATAATTTTTTAACTATTTATTTTTATGATACATCTGCAGTTTAGTATGTGGACATCATTCTGTCAGTTAGAATTCTGACCCTCAAAGACCCGTTAGTCTGCCTTCAAAATGTCCACCTCCACTTGATTAATTATTGTAAATGTAATGCACCTGTTTTAGGTCATTAGCCCTAATCCATAAAGACACCTGTCCACCCCATAGCATCAGTAAGAATCCAACTGTTAGCATGGCCAAGATCAAAGAGCTGTCTAAAGACACAAAATGGTACACCTCCATCAGGCTGAAAAGGGCTACAGGGAAACTGCCAAGCAGCTTGGTGAAAAAAAGGTCCACTGTTGGAGCAATAATTAGAAGATGGAAGAAGCTAAACATGACTAAATCTCCCTCAGACTGGGGCTCCATGCAAGATCTCACCTTGTGGGATTTCAATGATCCTAGGAAAGGTGAGAAATCAGCCCAGAACTACACAGGAGGAGCTGTTCAATGAGCTGAAAAGAGCTGAGACCACCATTTCCAAGGTTACTGTGGGTAATACACTAAGACGTCATGGCCCGTCTTAAGTTTGCCAATGACCATTTGGATGATTCAGGGGAGTCATGAGATGAGATGAGACCAAAACAGAACCTTTTGGTCATAATTCCACTAACCGTGTTAGGAGGAAGAAGAATGATGAGCACCATCCCTACTGTGAAACATGGCGGTGGTAGCATCATGCTTGGGGGTGTTTATCTGCGCATGAACGTTTGACCTATATAATTGCAAACAAAAGCTACTGTACCCAATATTAACACTGATTTTTTCCCAGGTGTTCAAATACTTATTTGCAGCTGGATCATACAAAAACAATACATTTGGATTTCTGGATTTTTAAAATTTTTTTTTACGTGATGTGTCTCACAGTGGACATGCACCTACTATGACAAATTCAGACTACTCTCTGACTTCTAAGTGGGAGAATTTGTAAAATAGGGGGGTGTTCAAATATTTATTTTCCTTACCTGCAGAATCAGGGGGCTGCTAGCATACATTTCTAGTGTTTTTAGGGCATAGACAGACACACTGTGGACACTGTCATTCATTAATGGGCAACACAGAGATATACGACAGACAACAAAGCACCCACACACTAAAACCTAAAGGTTTAATCACTAACCCTTGTCTTGGACTATAAAAGGAACTGCTGCACAGAGAGATCCACACGGAGAACATGCAGAAAGACAGTTTAAAGCTATATTATGGTTTTTGACTGAAGAATATTGAAATCCTCACTATATGCCCTTGTTTGTATCCAAAACTATCTTCATAATTGGTAAGGCCTCTTTAGCCAAAGAGAATTAGCATCAGCATTCACTATAATAAATATGGCGGCAAAATGCTGGCACTAAGGAAGGAGTTTGTATGCTTCCTATCATTTGAAAATAGTTAAAAAAAACAATCCACTGGACCAAAACAAATTCCAGTGAACTTTAATTTGGAAAAGTCCAGTGCTGCTCAGTTTCCAGAAAGTCTAGGGGCTGCTCAGTGACGCAGTATGTAGCACTGCTGCCTTGCAGCAACAAGGTTTCCGGTTCGATTTCCGGCCTGGGGTCTTTCTGTATGGAGTTTGCATGTTCTCCTCCCTGAGCATGCATGGGTTCTCTCTGGGTGCTCTGGCTTCCTCCCACAGTCCAAAAACATGACTGTTAGGTCAAATGGCATCTCTTTATAATCCTTAGGTGTGTGTGTGAATGAATTGTTCTACGCGATCTGTCCGCCTCTCACCATCTTTTCTAGTGGTACCATCATTTTTGTCTACGCCAGTTTCAGGAGTTCTTTTATTTCATATGATTATATTAAAGCACGACTTTCATTTGTTAATTTTATGTCAAATTTTTATGTAGATTTACTTTTGCCAGATTTAGGCTTTTTCTATTAGCAATATGAGTGTTTCTTTCATTAAATGAGGAGTAGCAACATTTTGTCTATTTACAGTCATTACTACGTTAGGTGAACTGTGTTGGAAATATAAATATGTATGATTTTGTTAAGGTTCTGCAGAAAAAAAAATGTATGCAATTTGCATTTTTTGTAGTTCTCTTTTGGAAAGCGGTAGTCTCAGATTTGAACAGCATCATCCATGTGCATTTCTGTAGCGTAATCATGTTACAGAGGGCTGAAGGCTGTCTGGAAACCGCACAGCAGTCCAGACTTCCTTTTTTACCCACTATAGAGTACTTTATTGGCCTCATTAATTGGAATCTTTTACTTGTCTGTTAGGTTTAAATAATCAGCTAACATCCTCAGGAGATTTTAGTTTTTCCAAGGGATGCTATGAGCGGAAGGTTATGGATAGTCTGTCCTGCAAGCGAAGCTTCATCCCTCCAGGCAGTCAGAAGAACTTCATGTGCCGTGTTAAAAAAAAAAAAGAAAATGTTGAGCACAGTAAAATATGCCTCTGCTACAGTTAATGTGAATTGTGCAAGCTAAAGCATTTGAATTATTTCCGTTTCTCTGTGGCTGTTCTCGTAGATAGCAGAGTGAACAGTTGAGACTCGTATTGATGGGGCCTTCGACCAGTGCCAAAACATATTTCCAATGGATTGTACAATATGTAAACTGTCTTATTTCTGGCTGGGATGAATGAGAGTCTTTGTTCATCCTCCCTTCTCAAATGATCTCCTATCTTATATCAACAAAGGAAGTTCCTGTTGAGAAAGCCTCCACAGAGAGTCTTTGTGTCAGGTAGAAATTAGATCAGATGGAGGACCATTGTTGGGTCACAAGAGACGCCTCAGGTGAACTAAAAGGACGGATTATAAAGGAAGCGTGCTCGGTGTTGACTCGCCCTTTGTGTTTTTTTGTGGGATTTGCATTTTGGACTCAGCTGGAGGCTCTTTTCCTGTTAGACTAGTTTTGCTCCCAAATATGCCTTTGTGTTGATCATGCTTTATCAGGAGGTGAGGAAAGGCCACAAATGTGACAGAACCGTTCTCCATTCTATCGATCTGAAAAGATGCTCTGTCAGGGATGCAGACGGTTTCCAAATAGTTACGCAATTTAAAAACAGACAAAAACCTTTAAAAGCAGATATTTACACATACCGTTTTTAATCTCTCATTTCAATCAACCATATTTTTTTTATTTTGATTAGATTAAATTAGATTAGGATCAAATTATGTAATTTTTTTTACTTTTGTCAATTTCAATTTACCTAAAGTAAAACTGAAAATGCTTTGGGGAAAGGTGATGACATCATGCCATAAGGTAAATTAAATCACATTTGAATTCGATTGATGCTCCTTTGCAGATGCATTTTAAAGCGATGCCTCAAACACTCTGCTTTCATGTTTTTTACAAAAGGAGAACTGTGGACCTTCATGTCTTGTTGACCTTTTTTTTTTTTTTCCTATGTCTGAAACTGTCAGGTTCCCCTTTTTAACAATTATTTACAGAGGTAAAAACAGAAAGAAGCTTCTATCCCAGAGTTGCATATTAGGCCAAGAACAAAGCAAAGGATTTTGTGAAGACGGTAAAAAAGAGACACAAAAAGTCAGATAATAGTTTGCAACAAAACTCCTGGACTAAAACCTTGAATTTTGGAGGCACATGATGTGGCCTGCTGAAACTTAAGTTTAATTCTTTGGTTATATTAACCCTTTTAAGAAAGATGTGACAACAGCCCAGTTTTTAGAAAAAACAAAACAAACTACAAACTAAAAATTATTGTCTTTGTTAAGCTTAAGGGAACAGTAAACGAATTTTCACTGCTAGGTGGGCTGTTGAGACCAAATCAACAATTTTAATACAACTTTCAATCAAACTCAACAATATAACACAAGATGTAATTTGTTTCTACTAATTAATAACAATAATAATATGATTGATTCCTCCCATTGAATTCAGACTGAGCACACATTATTTCACTTGTAAAATAATCTACTACTCTCTTTATTGTATTAATACATTTTCTAATTGATTGAGATATACAATATGAGATCTTTCCTTTCTCTCATTATGTCAATTTACAATAACAGAGATAAAACAACCCAAGTTGCTGCTCATATAAAGGCTCAGTGTAACTACACAGAGCAGGGACAGGTACCGAGTCATAGTGCTGACTCGAATAAAAAACACAGAGGGCAGCTTATAAGCCCAACATGCTGCATTAAACAATACTAGCTGTACTAGCAGGCCTGTGTAAGTTCTCAGTCATCCGGGTCATGGCAACAACAGAACAGGCTGAAATTGGAAGGAACGGACTTTTGCTGATTTTCTGAAGACGTTTTTACTCCTATCTAGTACTCTTTTTTTACAATGGCCGAAAAACCTGTTTAAACTTGAGAACAATCGGCTTTTGGTGGGAGTGGGACCAGTTCACTGTCCCATGTCTACCCGGGTCCAACAGCTCGGCAGTGACNCTCGTTAAAATTGGCTCAGCTCTGATCGGCATGCTGTGAGAACACCAGAACCGGGTTGACATGCTGAATTATCTGACACCATTGAACACAATATATGAACATCAGCACACTGTGCTAGTCACTTTTTTTGGTCTAACAAGCTGAAAAAACCCTGTTTGCATTCGATAAACATGGCGCAGTGCTAGTGGGAGGGATTCAGACAGATATTAGAACAAAACAAAAAAGAATACTAACTACGCTCTGGCTTCCTGCCATGTTGCTCTCCATTGTCTACTTTCCTGATTTCCGTCTCACTTTCGACATCATCAACGCTCACCCGCCGTCATGCCGTCAACAGAATCCAGTATAGGGGCCAAAACATCTTCAAAAAAAACTGAGCGAAACTCTAGTTCCTTCCAATTTAAGCCTGTTTTGTGGTTAACTACCTGCCTCTCATACAGTAGCAGAACTATCTGGCCTGTTGTTGGTCAAACTAACAATTTACCAACATGCCACAATTGTAGCATTACATAGAATTGAAGACTGTTACACCAGCAAAAACAACCATGAGTTCATGCTGTTGTCAAACACTGTTGTTTTTCTGGTAAAGTTTTCAGGTTTTCAGGTAAAGTTCTCTCTGACATTTTTCTCCTATGCTGCGCTGGTAAGCCCTGAGTGACTGCTATTCACATGCACGTACACACAGGTACGTGCATGTGTACAATCTTGCGATTGTGTATGATGTCGTACTATGATTCATCTACAAAGATACCTTTAGTTCTTCACAAAGCTATTTTCTAAGTTATTTCTATCTAAAATACTGACATTTTGCTTAATGCTTCTTTTAGTAACTTTGTCACTAAATTGTTTTCTTTTGGTTGCAAATTACTGAACATGTTTAATGCAGCATTCTCTGCTTTATTCATTGGTGCAGTATTTAAAAGGAAGCTTTTCAATATTTTATAAGGAAAAACAAACCAGCTTTCCTCAGCTTTAAGTATTTTCCATCCGTATATTGCAGGGCTGTGCAGTGTGGGAGGTCTCTGGGTCTTTCCAAAGGATTACTACTTACTTCATGCAACACATTTAGTTAGTTCAAGTCAAATACTGGCGCTGCCAAGGTAAATACACCCCTGGCAGATTTGCATGAAAAAAACTAAGAAGCTGGGAGTGTTTTTAAAGTTGCAAAGTTTCTCCCTTATCAGAAAGCGCTTAAAGCAGTTTGCAAAAAGTTATTTTCGGTCATCAAAAAAATCTTATGTACAAGTCAAGGGGAGTATGTGTGCTAGATACACATAAAAACATCGCTGAGAGTGAGGAAGCTGGAGGCCTGCAGGAAATGTTGGGATGCATGTGATTGAAAGTGCATCTAAAGTGAGGGAAGAGGAGCTGGAAGCGTCTCTGGCATGATGTTATCTTGTTGATAGTGCACTTTGACATCACTGCTCCATCTTCTTCAGCTCTCTATGATGGTCCATTTAAAAGAACAATGCCCCAAGTAGTGTTTTACTCTAACATGACCCTTTCACCATCAGCGAAAGCAATAAAAAGTAGCTTTTCGTCTCTCTAAACAACATGTTTTCACATCTGTAATTTCTATGTATTGCAGTTTCTAAGCCAACTGTTTGAGTTTGTAGTTTGTAGGTATGTGTTTGGCGGTGGTGAGGGGGTCACCATCAGTGAGGGGGTCACCAAAAGGGCACTAACTGAAGCAGCGAGTAAGAGAGGGCAGAGGGGATTTATGCAGCTGCTTTTAACATGTGCAATACGCTACGGCACAAATCCAAAATAAAAAGAAAAGAAAATTTTACAAAGTATTCAACCAAAAAAGCTTGCATCTGTTGTAATATTTGACATTGTTTCATTTTCTAGAAAATATACATTATCACCTTAAGAGACAGCTTTTTATTTTCTTGCAGCTTTCTGTGTTTTTTTTTTTTGTGAACATGAAAGGTCTGCCAAATAGAAAAGCCGAGGGCATTCACCAGAGAGCCTCATGCTCCTGAACTGTAGC
This sequence comes from Cyprinodon variegatus, assembly GCF_000732505.1. Taxonomy (NCBI): domain Eukaryota; kingdom Metazoa; phylum Chordata; class Actinopteri; order Cyprinodontiformes; family Cyprinodontidae; genus Cyprinodon; species Cyprinodon variegatus. Next base: position 1,473,890 of record NW_015150483.1, read on the forward strand.
CCCAGTTTTGTGGTCTTGGCTTTTATTTTATTTTTTGTCTTCTTTGCAACAATGATCTTAATCACTTCGCTTCGTATGTTCCTTGCCTTTAAACCAGCAAGGTGCATCTCATGCAAGGACTGAATTGTCTTTTTTGACTCTAAAGGAAGAACATGTATGATACAATATGAAGCAGGGGCTATTAATTTGTTCCAGGAGAAAATTGACCCTAAATTTAACTGGTTCCACTTTTCTTTCAGATGTTTTAATACTTTTTAAGAAATTTGAGTGTTGGATTGACTGATTTTATATTCTTCGAAATGAACCATCTTATTTTCTTAGTTATTATTATGTAAAAAAACAGCAAAACATTAAGTTGATGCTGCCAAAGTAGCATCAGTAAACCCTATTTAGAGGAAATGGAAAAAGCTCTATTTTTTCTTTAACTCTTTGTATGTTTTATTGGTTCAGTCAGAATTTCTTTAATGCCCTTAGATTATGTAACGGAGCAGAAACTGTCAACCAACCAGGCCAAACATCTCCTTGGCGTGCACACACATGCACACTGCATTTTTTCTTTCATCTGATCTCCATCTTATGTCAGGCAGTTAACATGTCCTTTTTTCTCTCTTTTATTGGCAGTGTTAAAAGCGTGTTAAGTGGGATGACAAGATAAGGTGTCATTATTTCACTCCAGATTCTATTTTATCTGTTAAAAACCTGCTTCAGAACTGGTTGAACAACAGAAAGGAAGACTATTATTCACATGCAGAAAATATTTCAGTTTCCTCCTCCTCTTTCCCCCGTTTCTTGTCTTTTATTCTCTTTATTTTAATCGTCCCTCTGTGGCCCTCGGCCAAGAAGAGCCTTTAACAAACTCCTCCTTAGTTCGCTAACAGTGGTGAACAAAACACCCGGCAACAGCTAGCCTTTCCCTCTAGTCTGATCATAAATCATTCAGTATTTTTGCTCGGTCTTAAAGCAACCCGTATAATCTGAGCGCCTACACTTGTCTTTTTGTGTATCAAAAGCAGAGCAGGACTTTGGGGGCAATTTCAGGAATCTGAGGTGAGACGCTGGTCAAAGGGTGGCCACATGGCTTAGGCTCCCCTCATTCAATCTGAGCAACACTGCTTTTTCTGCCTCTGTTTGTGTGGCTCTGCACAGCACAGAACGACGATGTGTGTGTGTGTTAATGGAGCGTGTGTGTGCTTCATTAGTTTTGTATAAGCCTCAGCGCTGTGCTCAGAATGAGGAGGGAGGATGACACACGTCAGCCCCAGACGGAGACAGATGCTGCTGACACGTCCGAGCACCATCTCTCTATTGTATTATTTATCCTCGGTGTCACATCTCATCCGCAGTGGTCAACCGAAAACTGGCTCGACAGAAGGGGCTTCAGCCCACCAACCCCAACCCCCACCCCTTCATGCATTTGGTTTGTTTTGATAATTCTCTCGCTTTGACTTTCTGCAGAGTGTGTAGGAGCCAGAGGACAGGCTTACATCTGTCACACTCCAGCTTCATACCAGGCGTTGGATGATCTGTTTGAAGTTTTAAGCACTCGTGATTGGCAATGTTAGGATGTTTTTTTAGGTTTTTATGTGTGTGCATCCATTTCTCTTTTGCTGCATATTAAGGACCTCACTCACTAACCTACTGATGGGAGACCAAAGCCCAGACCTCATCCAATGGACCTGTTAAAATGAATGAATGTCAATATGAAGCCCCAGTATGTCTAGAAAAGCAAACGTGTGAGGGGGAGATAGAAGGAGAGAGGGAGAGCATGGCTGTATTTCCTCAGGCAACCTCCATACCACCCCAATTTCCAACAACACCCCCTCCTCAAACATCTCTTCTACCCAACTGGGATTTGAGCCCTGTTTTAATTATGAATGCCAACGGAAGCTGCAATTATACATTCTAAAAAAAACTGCTCATTCAGACAAAAAAAAAAACAAAGCAGTTTAAAGGGGCTTTGTGACAAAGAGGAAGAGAAATGTGTCCCTTTGTGCCGCAGGACTCCAAGTATGCCAGGCTTGCCTGGAATGTCCGCTGGCCGGGCTCTGCTCAGCCCACAGTCTTTGCTCATCGCCCTCAGTCATCGGTGGAAGCCTTTGTGTGCTTTTCCCCTCAATGAAACCGTCCTCATGTTGACTTTGTGACGTGACTGTGTTTCACAATGGCTCCTCTTCCAAAGAAAGCAGGTTTCAGACGGTTTCCCCGTCCCTTTGTTTGAAAAGGAAAAGCAGAACATTGTAGAATTATTCCAAGACAGAAACAACCTATATTAATTATATATTTCAATCAAAATAAGTGAAACAGGGAATAAAAGGGCCTTCCAAAGCATAAAAAAATCATCTATTATTCGTGCTAAAAAGCTCAGTCTTACACTGGCTTCTGAAAGAAGAGAAAAAGAGAAGGTGATAGTTGGACTTTGACTAGGCCGTTCCTGACATACATATACAGTATGTATAGATGTAAGTATAGATCTAAATCATGCCATTGCAGACCTCGCTGAATGTTGAGCCAACAGATTCTTCTCCGGGACTACCTTATTTTTAGCTCCACTGTCCTCCTCCACTCTCATTAGCATGATGGTGCCACTACCATGGAAATTAATGTAATTATGTTTACGGTAGTTAGTTTTGTTCCACACATGTTTTATCATGTAGATCGGGGGATCTAATGTTGGTGTTATCTGATCAGAGCATTTTCTCCCACATCTGCATTAGATTTTTGCAAATTCAGATACTGTTCTTTTGCTGAACACATTTTAGACCTAGCATTTCTTAATTTGTCCTCTGCTTGCACAGACTTTACAGATTAAGACTGACCATAAGAATCAGACATAGTCTTGCCTCTTTGATTTAAAATGTACAGAAAACAAAGACTATGTAAACTTTCTCTGTGATAAGAGCGAGAGGGAGCTTTGAGAGTTGCCAAGACTCAAACCTCCAAATAGCTGCTTACACAATGTGATAATTACCCAGTAAACCACAGAAATGATAGCAGAGGTCAGGAGTGTTTTGGATCTGGAAGATGCTCAAAGGATTCGACAGTCAGGGTAGATGCTCCAGGGTTCATCTTTGTATTTTCTGCTTGACACTTAGGATCTACCACTTTTTTTCTAAATGTTCAAAATATACGTTTCTACAGAAATAAGGAGAAAAAGCTCTGTTAACATGATTCAGTAAAAACCTGGCAAATTGCATTAGAATAATACTTCCTTTTCCATCTGCTGTTTATTTGAAGTCTGGAGGTCTTTATTGTACCATCCATTTTGTGAAATGCACAAGTTCCACTGACAACATAACACAACCTCAGGATGATGGTCTCACCTCTGTGCTTGATAGTTGCAACACATTTTTTTTTTTTTTTAGGCCCCACTTTGATCTTCCAAAATCTGTTTTATAGTTGTCTCGTCTTTGCCTTGTTTTAACCTGAATCTTTTCTTATATAAACCCATGGATTGTCCACATGAGAGTCGATTTCAACCAAGTTGGGTTTTCTTTTTTGGCCGGCCCATGGTCAAGTCAAATTACCTTGAGACATTCTGGATTATTTCCCTCTATCGGATGTGACAGCTGGGGGTCAGATTCTTATTATTCATGCAGAAGGCTAATTTCTGAGATTAAAACCGGTTCTGCTGCAATAACAATGTCTGTGGCTCACCTTCAGTATTTTTACATTTGAAACAATTCCTTCAGGTCTCCTGGACCTGTCAACTCCTGTGAGCTCCCCCAATTCCCCCTCTTCACCCACAGACAGCGCAGATGAACCAGGCTCTTCGTTTGCTCCGGTGGTTACACAGTCTGACTGCCTCTCTGTTTGTCTCTCCCTGTGTTTACTCCTCGTCTGCTTCCCCAGTCAACTCTGGAACCTCAGAGCTGCTGCCAAGCAAGATACCCTCAGACGATGGGGGAGAAGGGGGAGTAGAGTAGAGGCGCAGCAAGATGTAAAGATGCATTTGAGATAACTTGGAGCAGAGAAAAGAACATGAAGGCAATGCTTTTTGGGTGTTTGGGGATTTTGAAAAAAATGTGATCAAACCTGTTTCTGGTTATTGTTGGAGGCTAAAATGTAGAATAAAGAGAGATGTTTGAAACTGAGATAGGAAAGAAAGTGTGGGGGAGGAGGGCTGATGTTTGCTGAGGTTTGCAGCAGGAGAGGTTTATGTAAGAGTCAGATTGAAGGCTTCTCTCAGATCAACTGCAATTTTTATGAGGAGGCTGCTGATAGTTTCAGTGCAAATACTTACATGAATCCAGCTACCTAAAGTGCATGCTTCCAAGTTCCTCTCTGGAAAACAATATCAACTAAGGCATAAGACTTTACCTTAATTAGGTCAAGTTTTTAAATTCTGCTGAAAATAATGTAAGCATGTCCCCTTTTCTGTTGCTGTGAGGGATGAATTAGCCTAAGATGACCTGGTTTCTAAAGTTCATATTATTAAAGATTAATACTGTTCTTTTTTTTAATACATGGTTAGCCTTTTTCTAGATAAAACCAGACTTTAAACACCTCTTTCAAAAATCCTGTCCAGCTCATAATAACCAGTCAGTTCTTTTAGTCAGAATTTTAGATTTTTTCCCCCCATATATATGTGGAAAAGGTGTAGTTTACAAAGATTACATGTTAATTTGGATGCACTTCTTTTCTGAAGCCAATTCAGATCCAATAAAAAATAAAGAGCAGCAAACTATAACCTGTAGAGCTACAAAATATGTCAAATCTAACTATCCCTAAACCTAATAGTTTTTTTTTGCCACTCTTGACAGCAACAGCTACCATCTAGCTTATGGGATAACTGATGATGAGCCTTTGGATCACTATGGAGGAGTCCTTCTCTGCAGAATAATTATAACTGGGCCACACTGAAGGGTTTTGTGTGAGCAGCCATGTCAAACAGTCTCTGTTTGACTGAAGAAGAAACTATTCAGGCGTCTTCAGAACCTGTTGGCTTCTGATCTTTGTTCTATAGCATAATCCAGTGTAATTAAGATGTAAGGTCAAGAATTACCCCTTTAATGCCCAAATTTATACCCAGCTGTATACAAAAACTTATTTATGTTTTTGCTGTATAGATGCTAGATTAAATAGAGGATATTAATTTCAACATTGCACATATTGATGCTTTGCAGCTGACGTCACAGACGTTTGAATCAAGCAGTGGCCATATTGAGTACCTGCTCTGGTCCTCTGCACGTAAAAGATGGCGCCCATATGCTTTGCAATCAGGGAAAACCATAAAAAGGTAACCCAAATATTTCCATTTTTCCATCCATAATTGATATTCTGTACCTAAAATAAGGTTATGACATCCTTTACTTCATTTTTTTGGCCTTTCGAGGTATTTTGAACATAAAGGGAGAAATGTTCCAATGACTTCTCTCTCTCCTTTCTCTATTCTCTATGTGAGGGAGCAGCTGCTCTAAAAGAAAGAGCTTTTCACCTCATCGGCTAGCCACTGGAAGCTGATTTCATCACTTGGACACTAAACCAAATGTTATCAGTCATAAGAGGTGGCTTATCATGCGTGTTGGAGCAATAAATCAAAGCTGTGGCTCTCACCCAGACTCTGAAAGGTAGAAGAGCTCTTCACCAGTTCGATACCATCCATCGAGGAAGGGAATTTCAAACGCTTACATCCTGTTAAGTTTGATCCAGTTGATTCAATTGAATCAGGATCCAAATTAACGACTGTTGTTAATGTAGTTTTCAATGTTCAACTTTGCTCCTTTTTTTTCACAGAGGAAGACTCATAACAAAGACTCATATTATAACTGTTTCTTGTTATCGTTAAGGCACAAATTTAACCAAAAAAAAAACGAGAAAAATAAAGATTAAATTGAAATTTTATCCTCAACATTGTATATTTTTCTCATTTTAAAATGGGCAGCAAATGTACATTTAGCAGTGATGATTTAACCTAGAGTACTACAGTAAATTAAATGCATGACTTGAATGTATTGTATAAGACAGACCATGGTACGCTGTATGAGGAGACCAGAAAGTTCATATTAATCGATCCAAACTCAGCAGGGAGTCCTGAGCTGGACTTCAGGAGAAACCTCAGGGTCCCTCTTGGGGCAAGGTGAGAGGGTGTTGACTCTTGCCTCATTATTGTGTCTTTGTTCCAGTCAGCAGCAGGCAGAGGGCACAGCTGGGGGTCTCAGGCTAACATACACACTCCGATGTTTGGGTGGAGAGGCCAGAGCGGCGTCCATGTCAGTTCCGACTCGCTGCCTTCATTCTTGTAGGTTTACGAGAAGCCACGCAGCTCATTCCCCATCCCCCGCCTCCACCCCATGAAGGAAAACAAAAATGCCCACAAAACCTCAAAGACACATGAAGCATGGATTTTCCATTCACACACACACACACACACACATACCTAGAAACCTTTCAAATCCTCCAATGCAGGATCCAGATTGCCATGCCAGTTTGATTATCTCTCCACTCCCCGTTTTCTTTTACTGTTGTTTTGACCGTCTCTGATGTTGGTTTGTCTTTGTCCAACTTTCAAATGTCTATTTATTCACTGTGCTTTAATTGTGTGGTGGGCGAGATTTGTTTGAAATTGCCCCGTTTGTACATTTTGCATCACAATAGGAGTGGCTGTGAGGCCCCGCTCATTCAGCTGTGCGATGCCAGGTCTCCCTTTCAGAGACGGTGTTTCATCTTTTTATGTTTGTCTGCATTGTCTTTAAAAATGCATAAATTAACCTTTTGATGAATCCCTTGTACTCGAACTGGCCCAGATTCACCCACATGCTTGACTGGACAGAGCCTGTTACTGGCATGATGTCACGGCTGCCTAGGCAAACTTTTCAGAGCACTCTTTTGTTGACATCCAATTAAGAGCCCTCTTTGAAGGTTTGTCAGCGGTCTTTGAAAGGTTTTAGTCGAGCTTATGAGTTATGTCTCTTTTTCCATGGTTACATTTAATATATCTAATATTTATTAAAGGTTTGTCTCAATGATAGAAGCCTGAAAAACAATTTTTTTCTAGTTTGTTTTTTAGGGAGGGTACAGGAAATAAAGGGGTTAAGTGCAAGCTTTAGAAGTACCTCATCCGGTCAGTTTAGTGGTCAAATAAGTGTTCTAGAAACCAACATAATCTGAAATCTATCACAGTTTCTATCACAGTTCTTGGTCTGGAGGTGATCACTGGTTTTAATCACACTTTAAGTAATATTAAAGCTGAAGTCTGTAAGTTTTTAAAAATCACTTTTTTGTCATATTGGCTAAAACTGTCCCTATGCCCAGACAGCAGTACATGTGATATGTAACCTCTGAAAAAAACTGCTTCAATTGGTCCCGCATACTGCCTGTATTTCAATCTGGAAAGAATAATTCGGGACGAGTCAAAACAACCAATCACAACCAGAGGAGCATCTGATGGAGTGTCAATCACAGCTCACACACGCTGAATCCCGCCCCCCCCTCTCACCGCTGAACCTGCCGCTGCTGCCCGGCTGCTGCAGTCAGGAGGACGCGCGTGGAAGTCATGGCGGAGCAACAGCCACCAGCGAAAGAAAAACTGCCCTTACTGCCCCTGCCGACAACTGCTTACACGGCAAACTTCGGTATAACCAGCATCTTATATCTAGCTGCTTGGAGGTGAGTGTTATCGCTCTTACCGGTTCACACTCCATGCCGCGTACGCTGCTTGGACGCTTCTGGTCGCATCCGGTAGCCGCGCAGATGCTGTGAGAGGGGTGGAGCTTGGAGGTGGGGCATGAGTGAAGCAGAGAGGGTGGGGGAGTGGCGTGAAACCTGTTTTTCTTCAAATTTTCAGTCGAAGTCTGCTCTCTTCTCAATGTTACAGACTGCAGCTTTAACCAATATAATAAATGACTTTAAAACAGGACTATAGGTTAATAGAATTTAAACTACATTAGACAGAGGAGTTGTTTGGGTTTATAGCGCTGGGCTCTTACTAATGTTGTGGGGAAAAAAGAATCCGGAAAGAGCCCAGAAGATGGGTTACAACAGCTTCTTATAGACCAGCAGGGAAACACCCTACAAGAACAGTACACATCACACACGTATTGTAAAGGACGAGTTATCAGATTGTGAAATAGAACATACTCCAAGGTTTTGCCACATACACGCTGTACCAAGATAAGGGACGCTTGTCTAAGTACAGTATGTCAGAACTGTGATGGGCAAAGTGTCAGTGAATTCTCTGTTAAAGCAGTACTAAGTACCGTAGTATTCAAGTTGCACTCCCCCTACAGAACATTAAGAAAATCACACTGTTGTAAACACTGACAGCTGTTTAACAGCTACAGCATTCATTCTTAAGGGCAGATTATACTTCTGCAACCGCACACATCAAATGTCGCTTGCGTCTGGTAGCGAACCAGTTTTGCTGGTATGCTTCTGCAACGTCGGTCTGGAATTTCTAGGGATGCACAGTAGTTTCCCACCAAAGCGCAAGGGGGAGCCTATTCAACAACTTATGAGAACTTTGGCGGATGGTCACGAGAACTTCTTCAGCGGCGCCGGTGGGAGTGTTTTTTTTCCAAAACAACATGTCTGAGGCATCGTACAAGTGGTAATCCGAACCACTTCGATCAACTTTTCGTCGTCGTTATCCATCGTTGTTATTACTCCTAGGTTTCTAAAAATGGCGCGCCCCAGCACCAAATCGAGAAGGATGACCATAAAGACAGCCGGAAAGGCATACCAAGGACCAATCACAGCTGCGCACTTCCGCTTGAGGTCTGCGCGGGTTTGCGACCATCCTTCTTGTAGTCAGGATTTTTTTGACGTGCGCGACAACGGTTGCACAGCCTTTGCGCCGAGACAGATTTGACGGTTGCAGAGGCTATGCGTCAGAAATATAAATTGGCCTTTAGGCAGCTGGAGGACGCAGATCACCAAAAGCATTTTACAATATCTAATGTAAAATAGTGTAAAGAGGCCTTTTCATGATCTGATAAAATTCACTTTTTCTTTTCCTTTCCTCTTCTGACGCAATGATTCTGACTCTTCTGTCTGCCAACCCCTCCCGAGAGCATGCATGAGCTAATTTCTCCTCCTGCACACTCTGTTTAAAAGTTGCTGTTCTCATAGCTCATACAAGCTTACTGTGTCCAAACATCCTCTATAATCCCTTGATCACTATATAGAGCGGGGACTATATAGTGGACTTTATAGTGAGCTCAGTTAACTGTCCGTTCGGACAGATGACCACTGCTTTATGCTCCGCTGGTCACATAACTCCTCCTCCACTGCATGGTGTCTGCGCCATCTTTGTTATTAGTCGCCGCTGTCGAGTGGCGACAGTCTATGGGAACAGTGGGCCGCTGTGACAGCCAATCCCATAATGCTTTGCGAGGAGAGCTAAGCACACAAAGCATTCCAAAATACATCTGCTTCTTCTGAGGCCTTTCTTTTCTTCTCATACATTTCATAGACACTTTTTTTCTTACGATCCTTGGCCATTTTCAAAGAACTGCGGTGAGAAAGGTGAGCTTCAATGACTGTCTGAGACCGTAGCTCACCACACATATTCACCTGAAAGTGCGCATACTCAGAAAAATATAGCTAACAGGACGAGCACGTGGGATGGCCTTACGTAAATATATCACCAGAATGATGGAGGACCACTTATTTAGATGATCCACCTGACAATAAAAGATTGTCCTCTAATTTATATTTTTTTTAAAACACGATAGTAGAACAACTCTTCAAGGAATGAGACAAACAAAAAGGATACTTTCAGCCCTCTGCTTGTACCTATGACAATAGACGTTCACAGATATATAGCTTTAAAAATGTTGTATGCAAATATTTAAAACCTGCCCATATATAAACATATGTTTTAGCTGAACCATGCTGACAGCCAAAGTATGTCAAGGTGCGTGGGGACTGAACAGTTCTCAGCATTACATGTTTTCAACTGGTTCATTGCCCTTATCCTCCATGTCGGTCCTCATCATCAGACTCAGAATAGGAGTTCTCCCTTGATTTTGAAGCTCCACCTGTTGCTGCAGGATTGTATTGTAGGACATCAATTACCTCCACAAAGAATTTGTATTTTAGCTATTTTAGAAAGGCCTCTCCTACCATTAGTCTTAATAGATCAATGGAATGATATGAGATTTTCTTGGAGTGAGGTATTTTTCAAGAGCTGGGGCCTGCACCAACACCCTCCATTCTGGCAAATATAGATAGCAGCACGTTAACGTTGTACATTTGGGATATTATTCCTGACGACCATACAGCACCATTACAAGAGGGGTAAACAACTGCGTTTTAACGACTAGTCCTGACTGTATATAGATAGGCCTTCTGTAAAACTCGTCCTGATACCGAAGTCTCGTGTTGCTCATGCTTGCAGTATCATGTCTGGAAGGTAGTTACTTACGTCCAGCATGGTTGAAAGCTGTATGAAGGATCAGCAGAAATGGCAAAAGCTGGAATACAAATCAAAGTGGACCTACATGTGTAGTGGGCATTGATACTGAATCTGTATTATTACAATGTATTATTGCAACATTTATTAGAAGATAAGAAGTATAAATTGACAAGTTTTTTTAGTGATGGAAGCAGTGGAGACAAGCCTTTTTTTATGTAGACAAAAAATGGAGTGGTGAATGCTCTTTTTAAACTGTCCTAATTTAGCAGTAGAAGGACTGTTTCGTGGTTCTACCACGTTCTGCAACTGGAACCTTCTCTCTCTGCTCCACTGTTCTTTCTGCCTTGATTCTCTGCATGCTTTTCTGATCGTCTGCTATCCTCCTTTCATCTACCACAGTTAGCCTCTATAACTAGCCTCTGTCAGCTGTAGCCTATCCTCTCCCTGGTGCTGTTTCCCAGCGGATTAGAGCTCATTTTTAATCATATCTGCCCTTATCTTTTGGTAGAAGTTTTTCTTGGTATTCATAAATCATTATGACTCAAACCAGATGTAAAATCTACAGTCTGAATCTCCACATCTGTTGTTACTAAACAAATGTTGACCCCTCCTAAGATAGTCGATCGTAGCTAAGCTCGCATTCGGATGTGTGACGTCATCGCAGTGCTATCTTAAGTTTAAGGCTAGAAAAATAGGTCCAAGAAGGTTTTGAGGAAATGTTTGACTAAATTACACCCATGTTAGGCGTATAAATTTCATTTAATTTGACCTTAAAGATAGATGATTCAAAAACTAGAATGGCTGAAAGTTCTCCACATTCTGGGGGTCCCACATTTCTGACTCTTGACTCAGCTGATGAGCACAGTCTGCAAAAACGTCTGTTTCTTCAGGTTGAAGAATGAACTGCATGGACTAAGGGGTTATTTTGGCCAATCCAGAAAGTGTAACAAGCCCTGCTCTCGTTCTTCAGGGATCCTTCTTTTTTAATGAAAAATATAACCGTAGTCCTTATGGCCAATCACTTCCATTTTAATTTTGTCAGACCACATGACCCAGAAACAACCTTTGTCCCTAAGTTCATGAGTAATCACTAATATACTCTATGGTTGCAATGGTGGATGTTTGTAGCACTGTTGCCTTGCAGTATGAAGGCCCTGGGCTTGAGTCCTGCCTTAGAATATGTCGCAATAGAATTTGCATGTACTCCTGTGCATATGTGAGTTCTCTCTGGGTACTCTGGCTTCCTCCCACTGTTCTAGAACATGACTGTTAGGTCTCTAAAATGCTATTAGATGTGCATGGTTTCACGTCTGTTGCCTATTCTCCATCGATTACTTATATAATGACTTTGGCTCAGTTCACAATTATGATTAATTCCATTTTCCATTAAAATGGAGTAGTATCTTGGTGGGGTCGTGATCCTTACCAGGAAGGCTGCCCTACAGTCAGACATGCTATATTGTAAAGATACATCGCAACAACAATCTGCTTCCTTTAAGGCTCTTAGACTCAGAGTGCAAGAGGAATACTAAGGAAGGCTATGGGCAACTAGACAAAGGAACCTAGATGTGTAGAGAGAGAAGCCATATGGTATGAAATTAAAGGATATGAGCTACAGGAAATGTAAAGGTAAACTAATGCTACCTATTGCTTATTTATAATAGAGCTTATATACATACCGGTAATTAGACCAGTGTAAAATCATTTGATGTTTAAAGATAGTTATTAAAACAAGCTGTTAATAATACTGACACTGAGTGAAATTAAGAAACAATTCATTATTTTCAGCAAAATCAGGTTTATTGACAGGTTCTCAGTTGCAGAACTAGTACAAGGCTGTATAAGTAGTAAATTAGTACAACAGACAAATAGTTTGATATATTTGCGACTTGCACTGAGTGTGAATAAAGAATGTGGAAAGAGATGAGAATATTTGCTACAAAAAGGCTTCAATTACTCACACTACCAGAGCTGGGTTAAGACCAAGATACAAAATTAAGACCACAGAGTTTTCTTTGTGCAAATAAAAAAAAAAAAAAAGTCTCTACATATTACAAAGCTAAAGTAAAAACCAAACACACAAAGGACCTCTGTTAATAATATTCAATTATGTACATAACATATTTTAAAAAAGAACTACAGAGCCAACTAGTAAGAAAACACTTAATTTAATCCAAAGTACCACTTAGGTAAGACAAATGGGTATATTTTCTGTATAACCAATGTAAGGGCCAAAAAAAGTTTAAAATTTGTAACAAGTACATAAAAAAAGGACAATAGAGAAAGACATAACCCTTCTTTGAACAAGCACAAAAACAAAAAAAAAAACCCTGAGACAAAAAAACAAAACAAAAACTGATGAGTATCTCCTTCAGCATTCTCTCCCCGCAAGCTCGTTACTTTTTTCAGTTGCGGAGCAGAGTACAAATTTAGCTCACCAAAATTGAGGGAAGCCCGAGTCCAAAGGCTAAAAATACAGACAGGAAGAATATTTCTGTGCACAAAATAATACAGCTTCACAAACAACTTGCTTCCTTTGCCGCACAGCTGGCTGATCACACGTCTAATTCAGCCTGCGAGCAGGAAAATAATACACCTGAGTAAACGCGTCAGGCGAAAAGGGAATAAAACTGGAAAAAGGACCAGTACAGGTCTGATCCGGTCACAGTAGCTTATTTGTTCCAGGAGGAGAGAGAAGAAGCAGAGATGACTGCGAGGCCCCCCTGCAGTAAGCATGGCAACAACTCCCGCTTAAACTGCAGGCTGCTTCCATGAGAAAGTTACACAGTCCGAGTAAACAGATCAGGTGGTGGGGGCTGAGGATGGGTGGGACCAGACTTTCAGTCTCTGGGCTGCTTCCAGGCCTTTGCTCCTCCGCAGACTCATCAGAGAGGACGGAGCCCCAACGATACAACATAAACCCCTTCTTCTTCCTCCTCCGTGGAGCCAGCAGAGAGACATATGCCTGCATACCAGACATCACAGCTCATCTGGGGGGAACAGAAAAGAGGGAGGTTAATGTTAAGGTCCTGTAAACGCTGCTGGAAAAGGAGGCAGTGTGTAAACAGTGGGCAACACAAAGTCTTCAGTGCTCATCCTCTTATCACCATGCCATTTTATGAGGCGTGCCCATATGGCATTATTAATGCCTCGCTACGTTATTTAACCAAAGTTGTCCTGGTATGCGGGATTAAGCTGCTTGACTGGTTTAGGTTCTTGAGGAATAAATATTGCAGTCTGGGAACAAAGACAACGGCGAGATGAAATTCAGCCTCTCTGCATTTAAATAAGAAACCGATTCCAAAATTCCATCTGCTGTCTTCAGATAAAAGCTCCAACTCTGAGTCACCTTTTCATGGTTCAGTTTTTAAAATCCCTACACATGCAAGAGCGCTTGCAAAAACTTCCTTTGAAACCCTCTTCTCGAGTTTTCTCTCCAACCCCAGATAACTCGGCGTCTAATTTACCACGCCTGCTGCCATGTTGGAATGCTTCCCTGGATATCTCGGGGGAGGTAGCGAGAAACTTAAACATGGTGTTTGCCTCTGATTTGCATGTTTGTGATGTGCCCTGCTCTCTGCCCTGCAAGCTACAAGCCTTGGACATTTTTGCTCTGCAGCAGGCAGAGGGTTATTTTGGTAAGCTCTCATTGTCACAGCTGACCTTACAGAAGGTTTCTCTGAGCTACGTGCGACTGTTGAAGCTGTGAATAATCAGCCTGAGGGCAACAGTTGGAATCAGGTAAAGCTACCGGGAAAACAAAAGACTGCAGAGAAGTTGAATTACCTTCTGAACAAATAAGATTAGATCTTCTGAGACATGAAAATAAGGTAAACCTGTTTCTTTGGTGCTTCTGTGATTTTTTCCTGTGGGGTCTCAAAGGTTTAAACATAACAGGATATTTTAACACATAAAAACAAGCGAGTGCTATCAGCATACATCAGAGCTGATATTGGTCAGGGAGCGTAGGTGGTGTAATACAGGGTCTGAATCACCATGACACAGCTCCTACACAGATTCTACTCTTGTACCAATCGGGGCTAACATGCAATATCTGTTGCTTTGAATTTTATTTGAATTCTCAAAATAAAGAGGAATTAGGATGTTGATTTTACACAATTTGTATGGGGAGACTAATGGGACTGTGTTCTCTAATCTGTGTGCAGACATAAATCAGAATACCAGTTAAACAAAGAGGATTCAACGCTATGTTTTCAAGGGAATCACTTATAATTACCTCCATTCTCAACATAATTATTTAGAACCAGTTACAGATGATATCAATTCGTTGATCTATCTTCCTCTGTAAAGGAGGTGCTGAGATAATCGCAGGTGAAGGTGAATCCAGAGACCTTAGCAAATATGAGGAAATTACAGTTGAAATCTACCCTTTGTACTCTGGTACCTGAACTGGCTGCATACTTTGAGATGTGCCTCTAATGGAGGAATTGATTGCAGGAGAAATTGAGCATTCAGTCTCATGAATTCTGGTCTACATGGAGTTAATATTTACAGATGCATCTTATGTCAGCATTTCATTTTAAAAAGGAAAACTCCAATTTATCAAAGGTCGATTTTTCCTTTTCCCTCCACTTCTGGAATCCAGGACCTCAATTTTAAAATGAAAATAAATAACTTATTTGGCATATGGTTTTAAAAAAAGAAAAAAGAAAATGAAAGTTTGTTTTCCCCCCCTTTTTCAGCCACACTTCCTTTCAATTAATATATTTGGATCTAGCGCTTGGGAAGGAAGACCTTACCCTGCTTGACTATCAGGTCAATGTCCCAATGAAGATGTTTCATTAAATTCGAAGCCATAATCAGCTAAATGATCCAAATCATAGAGCTGTAGTCCGACCAAATATTCAGTCCCCGTAGTAGACATCATTACCATCGCACATTCTCAGACTTCTGCTCTCTCAGCCACAACAAAAGGGCCTGCTCCCCATTTTTTACACGTCAAGGTCGATAACATGCCGCACTGAGCTGTATCGGTTACTCTCACCCCCCTTTCACCTCGATTTTAGGCCATTATTAATACTGGAACGATCACCATATTTCTATTAGAGCCTTATGTCTGTAAGCAAAACAAACCAAAGAAGTTCATTTTAACCTAAACTGACTTGAAAGTCATCAATTTACCTGAATTGGGATTTCATTCTTTCCTCTCTTGTGGTTTATATGCCACAGACCACATCTGCGTTCTTCAAAACCCAAATTACCCATAACGTCCAAAAGCAAAGCCCAGTCTTTTCTTTAGCAGTCCCATGTGACCATCCAGGTCCATCCTGCAGTGACCCACACCTGACCCAGCTTGGCTTTATTTACATTAGTTTGCATGACTTTGATGGAGGACTCCACAGTGAACTTGGATGCTGACAGGAAGTATAGTTTAAGGCTGGATAAATATTATCTCGTGGACTGAATAACTACCTCTCAAGTGCTTCTTCTGTAAATATTGCGTAATTGTGATTAATTAGCAGACAGACCCCAGCTCCATCTGACCCCAGCTGGCTCAGTGAAGAGCCCACTTTAACTGTATGACAGCTCGTCTCTTTTTAAGGCTGTAATCTAATTAGTCTGGGTGATTATTCAGCCATTTCAAACGTCGCCTTTCCTTTTCCTTTTTGTTACCCTCCGCATGGAGAAAAGGCCAATAAAAAAAAAACACCATTAGGTTTATGCAAATGTAAGCGGCCATTCTGAGGGGCTGTAATGTGGCGAACTGATTACTCTGGGGACTGCAGGAGAAGTGTGTATCTGTGCTGAGGTGGTGGAGGGAGTCGTCGTTGTACACAGATGCTGCAATAAAAGCTCCTTTCAGCTTGTGTTCCTGGTGGCCCTCACAGGGAGGCATTAATAAAACATTAGTATTGAGTGACTGGGGGCCCCTGCGCTCCTCTTCGCCGATCCTGAAGTGACCTTTCCATTTTACAGCAGCTGTCCAAACCCGCCAAACAGCCCAACTGAGCCCCCACCCTCCTTCCGACCTCTGCAGGTGTACCCTGCCACAGAAAGCTGCCAACTTTAGGAGAGCTCCGCAAAAGAAATTAGCTGTTTATCTTTGCCAGTCTCTGAGGGGGAGTTGGGGGGTGACGAGGTGGGTAAAAGGCCTTCAAGATGGACAACAGGGCATTTGTGGATATTATAGTTTATAGTTTAGTTGCACCTGAGGAGATGTAGAAGATTGCAGCTTTGAGGAAACTTTCTCCTGTTTAGACCAAACCGCTGGTTGACTGTTACCTACAGCTACCTAATGATCCTGACATCACACTAATGAGAAATCCTAATGTTAGCCCAATTTGTAATTCATGATTGCTAAAGAAAGCCTTCAGATTACAGCTAAAATATCAAATATTAAGCTAGTTTGACACATTGGAAGGAGAGAAATAGTACCTATACAACCCCTTTTAGTTTAGACATCTTAGGTGGGACATCTACTAGTCTCCGACTTTCACTAAGGAAAGTTTCACCTCACTTTACATTTCTGCTGTTACAGGTTCTGGGGTGGGTGGCTGGGGTTACACCTCCAATCCAATTTTAAGTCACCACAGCATTTCAGATCAAGCATAGAGAAATACGTCCTTATTTTACCTATAGTGCACATTTGCTCTGACTGCAATATAACCGTACCAGTTTATGTAACATGAGGTAATGGGTAATTTGAATTGATTGGCTAAGCTATTGCCATTTGATATTCATCATTGTATTTAAATGCATTTATTAAACTTTTTTTTCCTTTTAGATGGAAAGCCGCCTTTGGGTAGGCAAGGGCAGTGGTAAAACCCTGATGCTATGATAACATTAAGCAAAAACATATCCTGGTGTCCTGGTGTTAATGATGACAGCTCTATTGCTGAAATATCTGAACCAAAAAAAGAAATAATTGCTCAATTGTGGACTGATCGTTGGAGTAAGCTCAGGCACTCTCTTTCTCCCTTCATCATACAACTTGACCTGTAGAGCTAGCAGCTACAGGGAATTTTGTGCCAAAAAATTTACAAAAAAGTTAAAACAATCCACTTGACTTTGTTTCCAAGTTTAAAGACGTTTTGCTTCCCACCCAGGAAACTATTTTGGAAAATGAATATGACCTCTCTGTTGATGCATGCAAGCATATACCACAAAAGTTCATTGGTTTTGAAACTGAGACTTTTTTGTTACGGGGTCAAAAGGTATCCAGCTGATTGGCCACCAATTTAACCAACTTATTTTACGACAGCTGCATCTCTGTTCCTTTTTATTTTTTGTGTAATTTCCCTTTATTCTGGATAACGTCCCTCTAGTTTAAAATAATTCTCATAAATTAGACATTTAATAATGAAACTTAGTACTATGAAATTATTTAAACGGAAAATTAGGAGGATATATTTGCAAAGGGTTAACAAGAAGTTCAGTATTGCAGACGGCGATCTGAGAGACTTATAAAGTTGTTTACTCCTCTCTTGACTGCCATGAAAAACCTCAGTGTTTAAATGATTACAAATAGTTTTCCAACAGCGGCGGCTCCTGGTTCAGAGTCTCTGACCTCGAGTCTGCGGTCTGCCGCATCTAATCGGAGTGAGAGGGGCACAGAAATACAGGAGGTGGGACCAAGAGGAGCAGAGTGTGACAATCCATCACACACTTTAGAACTATATGAGCAGTAATGGACTAATGGGAAGGCAGGACCACCTCTTCATTTCTGCTGAATTAGCTCTGGGTTGGCTGCCTCTTAACAACAGACGATGTCAGCAATGTGTCGGCCTGTGTGAGGGAGCGCGAGGGTATACGAGTGGAAAACAAGTGGTTTTTATCACCGCATGAAACCCAACAATACTACCAGTGAATACTTGAACAGCTGACTGGTGGTTTCCAGCTGCAACAAAACCAAAAGGGAAGGGAACGCACACACACTGTTTTTCTCTCTAACCCCAGCTGGAAGTTGACAACCTCCAGAGAAATATATTTTTAGGCAGGCAGTCTAGTCTATTATTCTTGACGCTTCTGCTAATCTTACTCTTCACTTTTCCTCATACATCAACTAGGTTTTAGGTTTCCTTTAAATACTACGGTAATAGGGGACCTCTGTCACAGACCTTTTAATAAAAAAAAAAAAAAAGGCCACATATGCAAGTCCTAATTAGGATCCTAGAATGGATTAAATCTCCAGCAGAACACTTGTATAACATCTTCACAAATGCATATCCCACCTGAGCCTCACAGCCTCAAATAGAAAAAGAAAGAACCCCTGTGGGTGAAGAAGCATAACTTGACGAACAGGAAACCGGAGAGAGCCCCTTCCCCCCCTCCCTCATCTCAGCTCTAATTAGGCTAACATGTCGTCAGTGGCAGTGGGCTGGTGGCTGGCGTAACTGAGAATTCATAAGTATGTGCTGCCTTGATCTTTTACAGTCAGGCTGTCTGTCTCCATCCCGGCACACATGAAAAAAAAAAAAAAGACTCCGCTACCATGGCTACAGCAGCCATACCAGCAGCTCCATAATGCTAAGCCCCCAGCTTCAACGTCTCCAGCTGTTTACTGTAGACACAAGCCACGCCTAAGCCCTCTGCTCATTACTTACTTCCTCTTAAAAACTCCTCCAAAAACTGGAGTCTGTTTGGAGTGCGACTGATGAGAAAATGACTTAAAAAATCTACAGCATGTTTTTAAAGTTTTGATTTAACTCCAGGTTGGTTAAACTTAAAAGTTCAAGATAATAAAAATTTACCCTAATATTTCAAAAACATTCATAAGAATAAATATTTCAAAATGATGTTGTTTTTCCAATTATTTGGTCACTAAAGCAATTTCCATATTTTGCTATATCTCTTAACTATTCAGTTTGTAGACGCTGTGTGCCGTGGCTTCTTGTATAGAAAACTGTTATGTGTCTAAACGAACACTTTTTATAGGAATGTCTTGATACAACTTTTTTTTATTTCCAATTTCAAACCTATCTTGCACCTATTGGAACTGACCTATACAGATGTTAATCAGACACTATATGAGCACAAATAATACATTTATTATTTCTTTTTGTAGTGTGTAGAATGATAGAAAAGGGTTGATCAAGTAATCTTACTCAAATCGAGAACAATGGTCAGCAAAAGTAGATATGACAACAACTGATTCCATTTATCATTAACCAATAGGTAACATAAGCTTTAGACAGAAGCAGGCGCAGGCCGATGTAATTCGATTTGGGTTTTTATCCCCATATTGGGTGGATTTCCGATGTTGATATCGTATTGGGACAGGGCAGCTAGCTTACAAGGGTAAAAAACAAATATAAACATTTTAGAGCTCAAAATACGATTTTTTCTTAATGCTATGAATAAAAAAAATGCTTTTTATTGATTTAAACTACATGTCTCAGTTCAATTTCATCACCTAATTTACGCTGGTCCCTCAATTAATACAATCAACATTATCACAAAAATTACAATTTCATTTAAAGCAGTTTAGTACGTTGTGAGTAAATCATTCTTCCATATCCTGGAGACGGGGAACCATCTCCTCCCTTGCTGTGTGCCAAATCTATAAAAAGACCCCTGAACTGCTGTTAATCCTTGGAACAGAACAGATTGCCCCGTCAACACATTCTAATCCTATAATTCAATGTATAAATACGAAGACATTTGCGATATTTTTATTTGAAGGAGGCGACGGTGACATGTGATCTTGCATAAAATACGTTCTTGAACTTATCCAGAGGGCCCTTAACATGATGAATAGCCTCTTACACCTGCTTTCAGTTAAACAGGTTGTCTGTCTGACCCCTGCAGATCAATCCGCCCGCTCCAGTCTTCTCTACACAGGAAAAGCACAGACCCGATCGCCCATCTCTACACCTCGCTCCACTCACTGTCAGAGGCCTCAGCTCGCAGCCCTGGCTTTGTAATTAGCATCACCGCTGACATTCTTTCTAGCCCATAAACTTCACCATGTTTGTCCAACACCCGGTACTTAGATAATCTTTAACAACGGTAACCCCTGGAAACCAGAAAAACAGTTTGGGGCTTTAAAGTGACCGCCTCAGGTCCGAAGCGGCACTCACCCAGAGCTGGAATGTAACAAGGTGGTAGAAGCTGATTTATGCCATTCATCTCTTTACAGTGGGCTTAAATCGGTACTGTGCTGCTAAAATTTGAAACCGCCACCAATATTTACTTTGTTTCCAAGGAGCCAGACCTTCTGTAGGTTTAAGAACGTTTAATGTAGCTGCAAATACTCACCCAGGAACCTTGTAGAGACTGCGGGTCTAAGAGGGCAGGTACTTCCACGTGCTGACGAAGGCAGTAGGAATGAGAGAGTACGGCACGCTGGTCACGCTGTCCCAGGAGTCTGATGACGGGTCGTAACAGTCTAACGTCTTACACCTCTGAGCCCCAAAGTAGCCTCCAACCACATACAGCCTGTTCCCCGATGCCACGGCATGGCAGCTGATTCGCTTGGCTGTGACATCACCAAACTTTGTCCACTGATACGTCTCGCTGTTGAAACGGTACGCAGAGCTTGCGGAGAACTCTGTGTCGCCTCCAATTACGACGACATGGTTGCCGACGACAGCCGCCGCCGTGTACCGCCACAGCTGTGGGCAAGCTGCCGGCACCGACCACCGGTTCTGGCAGGGGTCAAAGCACTGCACCTTGGGGTATTTGTCTCTGTTTACGCTGGTCCCTCCAAAAGCAAAGAGTTTGTTTTTGGCGCCGACAACGGCGGCGTTGCTCACACCTTCCCTCAGCGGGGCCACTAGGGTCCATTTGTTGTTCTGCGGGTCATACTGTTCAACTTGTTTCAGAGACACAGACGGAGACGCAGGAAACGATCCCGCCAGAGACGTGTGCCCCCCCACCACGTACAGCATGTGGTCAAGCTCTGCAGAGCCATGCCCAAATCTGGCTACCAGCATCGGCGCCGCTTTAGACCACTCGTCATGCAATGTGTCATACACCCAGACATCTTTGGAGGCTCCATTTTCAGAGCCACGGCCTCCGGTAACATAAACCTAAGCCAAAACAAAGAGAAAAAAGATTAAAGTAGTTCTAAAGATGACGTTATAACATAACACATAACTGAAGCTCAGCTTACAACACATACCTTACAACCAATGGCACAAGCACTGCACTCTTTCCTGGGACTTGGGATATCCGTTTTGGGTGTGATCTCCTTGGTCTTATTGTCAATCATGTAGACTTTATCACACATGAAAGTCTGTCCCCCAAGAAGCAGCAAGGCCTGGCTGACTTTTCTGGGGCGCGCACAGAACCCTGTTACAATGCCATCATTCTGGAGAATCCTCATCTTGCACCGTACTGCGTCTTCTACGATCTCCCGCCCCACCTTGTGGCACATGACCAGCTCCTCCGAGGCGACGTTCTTCAGCAGGTAGGACTCCGGCAGCAGAGCTAAGCGCACGCAGCGCAGCAGATCGGGCAACTCGCTGTGCCGCTGCTCCATATCTGCCTTCACCCAGTCTATGACAGCATCGTACACCAGACTCTCGTCTTCCACCTCTAGTTCTTCGCTGAGGATCAGTTCCTGGACTTTATCTTTTGGCAGGCTAAGAAAGTCCTCTGTTTTGAAGAGGGTAGCAAAGTTGGCCAAACACATCCTCCATGACAGCTCGTACAGCCTCTGACATTGGTGCGCGTCTGACAGCAGCATCATCCCGAGACAATTAGAAGGATGGAGGTTCTTTTCTAGGAATTCGGCCGCTGCGTCACGGATGTCGTGGAACTGAAGCATGTCCCCAGCTTCAAGCAGGGACTCTGCGTTCTCCTCATTGATGATGACCCGAGCCGAATAGGCGTAGTCGAGCAGGAGCTCCAGTACCTCAGGGTGGAGGGAATCATGGAAGTTGACGTCAGCATCCCGACTCTCCCTGAGGCCACCGCTGAACATGGCCTCAAAGTAGCGACTGCAGGAGGCCAGGACGGCGCGGTGGCACGGGAAGGAGCGGTTTCCAGCTTTTAACACGACGTCGGTGAAGACTCTTCGCTTGCGTAGCAGGTTCAGCTGCGTCAACAGGCTGTCGGCGTGTGACGTCTTGTGGAAGAGCTGGATGTTCATCGAGCCGGAGCTGGAGCGTGACTTTCGGTTTTCGTGGTTGCTCACTGACATCGTGACTTTGACCTGGCAACAGCAGACAGTAGGAAAGTGTCAAATTTAACATTGTTTTTATTATAGCATCTGACTAATATTAAGGACAATGTAAAAGAAAGTTAAAGACGGAAAGACAGTTAAATCAAGGTATAAACACATAATTAGATGATGGATCAATTAAAGAAATGTTTGGTTGAATTAACTTATGAATTAACAAATAATATAATCATGGATGGAAAATCTAATAATTAAACAACGAAAAACGTGAAATTTTGAATCCATTAATTTATGGATTAATGGATTCAAAAACATTAATAAATAGAAAGACATCCAAATTAAAAGATGGATAATAGCAACAAATAAATAGAAAACTAAACTCACACCAAAGGATTAATAAATACTACATATAATCACATATACTGTACGTATCAAGCACTAAAACTCCAAACTTTTCTGATCTTTGTAGCTGTCCTCTCCACCTTCTTTTGATGCGACCGCTGGCTCCTTGTTATGTGAATAAATAAACCCAGCAGCTGATGAATGATTGCTCAAAAAATAAAACCCTTGCCTCAGCTAAACGGAAATGAACTTCAGACTGTAGAGAGATGAAACGGGATCTGATAAGGGAGCACTCCCAGTGACAAACCAGCATGTGTACACTGTGTGCCACAGAGATTTGCACTGCAAGAATCCAGCAAACATGCATCACTGTCAAGACCTCAAAGACAAAACAATAAAAATGACCCATATTAACTTGTCTTTGAGTATAATTACAGTAAGAAACACCTGGGTGTGTGATCCTGATTCACAGCTCACTGCCCCTATAAACAATTGAGGGCTGTGAGTCACCATCCAACTAATTCCTGCCTGCTTGTTCAGTTCCTCAGCTGGATCACATGGAAGATGATGCCAAAGGCAAAGCTTTCAAACCCACATTTTGCACTGACACCTCCAACCAGCTCCTTCAAGACCAAATTATATAATTAGACATTATATAATACTATTTTTATATCATTTTTAATTTGAGTGTGCTAAATCACAGATCCTGCACACAGATTATTTAATTTCATTGGTATACTATGTTAAACCCAGTCATTACACATTAGTAAAGCATTTACTTCTGGGAAAAGATCTGGGTTTAAAAGGCTGCACTCTGCTTGAAAGCGACCAAATGAATTTCTTCCGCTTTAAAGCTTTTTTTTTAAAGCGCTTTTGTTTCTTAGTAGATAAATTTAAGTCGGCTATTCACTTTGACTGAAAAGGCCGGACTTCCGTGGAGGGTTTCTGGTTGAAATCCAGCAGTAAATGAGGAGCCCTGCTCAGCAGTTCACCATGCGCTCAACTTTCCTCCAAACTTAGCAGCAGTTTGGCTGCTGCTTAGCGATCCGACATCAAAGCCCGAATTACAGACCATTGCAAACACTATTAGAGGTGCAGATAAACACCTAAAACAGTATAAAGTTAAACTTTTTTGAAAGGATTAAGCGTATTAACTTACCGTTAGTAGGAGCAAGCAGGGTCGGTCTGGGATTCCTTTATCTTGGCTACAACTTCGCCTTCGATCTCTTTGAAGTTGCGCCGCAATTTAGACAAATCTGCTTTTTAAATTAACAGCCTTATCTAACCCCAAACGTCTAGTAAACGGTAAAAACGGACGGGCCATTTGTTTACTGGAAAAACTAGGAAGATATCCGAGGAGTAACAAGGTGAAAAGTTAGTGTCTCCAAAGACAGGCAGCGGTTAGAGTCTGAGAGGAGAGAAAAGAGCCGAGGCGTTAGAGCTCCTCTGACTCCGCCCACCCAGCTGCGACTGGCCAATCAGATGCGACTTCCTCTGAAAAGCTTCCAGCTCTATTCATTCATTGCTTTTAATCGCAAAGAACCGCAATAAATCAACCGAAAACACCTGTCATTGGATGCGTCAGCTGACTTTAACAGAAGAAAGGGTTGAAGTGGAACAAAACAATAGAAGAACTTTTGTTATTCAGTTGTATTCAATATTAACTTTTTTTTCCTAGGGGACTTATCAGCTCCTAATTGAAGCCAATTATCTTGGAGGTATGCTAGCAGGGGTATAACATGATTTCAGAAGCTTAATCTTTAAAATGGGGGCGTTTTTAAATTGAAATATTGCCTCTTGCTTGAAATCCAACCTCTCCCTGGTGAAGGAGGAACCACATAATTATTAAAACCCACAATACATTATCAGCATTGAGTGCCACAATTCAGTAAATAATCCATCCATCCATCCATCCATCCATCCATCCATCCATCCATCCATCCATCCATCCATCCATCCATCCATCCATCCATCCATCTTCCTTCGTTTATCCGCGGTCCGGTCGTGGGGGTAGCAGCTTCAGTAGAGAGTTCCAGACGTCCCTCTCCCCAGCCACTTGGGTCAGCTCTTCTGGGGGAACCCCAAGGCCTTCCCAGGCCAGCCGAGAAACATAGTCCCTCTAGAGTGTCCTGGGTCTCCCCTTGGGTCTCCTCCCGGTAGGACGTGCCTGGAACACCTCATCAGGGAGCCGTCCAGGAGGCATCCTACCCAGATGCCCGAGCCACCTGAACTGGCTCCTTTTGATGTGGAGGAGCAGCGGCTCTACTCTGAGTCCCCCCCGGAGATGACTGAGCTACTCACCCTATTTAATAAATGCACAATTGATCATATTGGTCTCAAATAAATGGATGCATTTTTTTATTAGTTAAACATGATTATTTCATGATTTTACAAGTTATTTCATGTTACCGTGCTAAAGCAAACCATATTTCACAGTGGGGATGGCATTGTATCAGATTTAATATTTTCTCTGCTTGAAAAATGGTGAACATGCTTGTAATTGTTTAGATAGAGATAAAAACCGCAGCTTCAAGGATATGACAATTATACCTAAATATGAAAAATATTTGCTGTGGTTAACTTGTCCCTTCCAGATATTATGGCGATTGACTTTTGTTGTTTTTTTTAATTATGTACTGCAAGACAACAATGTCAGTTTTTATCTGTAGTGGAAATAACAAGTAGTTGACCAGATACATAAGTGAATACAATTAAGTATAAGTACAGATCACAATCAACTTGAAAAAATGTTATCATACTTTGCTTAAAACACCTTTAAGGATCTTTTAAGCACAACGTAGCATTTATTACTCCAGCTATGACAGATGAACAAACAGAATTACTTTATGAAATATGGAATACTTTTATCTTATAATGAAGAAAACAGATAAACCACACTGTGCTTGATAAAGAAAATAAATGTAATACTGTGCAACTTTGAAATGCTCTAATATTGCAGTTATCATAAACCAGTCATGATTCTATTACTGTTCTGAGACAACCAACTCACACGAGCAGTGACTAAATTATTCAGGTTTTTCCAGCGAGAAGCTGGATTATTCTTTCTTTACATTGTTAAGCCTAGCTTCAATGACTGAATGATACATCAAAGCCTCCACTGCACAGTCACAAGAACAAAGCTCTCAGTAATTGTTAAGAACTGCTTTGAATAAAAAAAGCTATTGTGCTTCCAGTGAGAAAGCTCCACAAGTCACAGCTAAATATTGCTACAGCAATACATTGCTGTGCCATGAACAAGTTGTCCCATTAAGGATTTTTCTGGTATATTCTTTTTTGCTTTACTTCAATGTTTCAGATCATTAAGTCAATTTTGATATTTGTGAAATAACCTAGCAAATTTAAAAAAGAGCCTTTTTTAAGTGACGAACAACCAAGACGTGACATATTTACTGGCAATGATAGCTGTCCAGGAGTTTGTTATATGGTCATGGAGGGATTTTGAATCACTCTTCTATGTAGAATTGTTTCATTTAGGTCACACTGGAGGGTTTTTCATTGTGAGTGAGCTTTTTAGAAGTCCCACTCCACTATCTGAATCAGATACATCTTCTTACCATGAACAGGAAACTCCAAGACCTTCGTTTGGCCTGTCAGAGGTGAGATAGTTGATGCTATCGGTTCTTTTGACCCCAGTGTTTGATTGACTCAGAATGATCCTATGTTGCTGCGTTAGTTTTGCTCCAGATCTAATCTGACTCGCACGCTTCAGAAATGACCCTTTCATCAGAATTAAGAGATTATTTTGGAATTTATATATTCCACTCTTTTAGCTTTTGTTCACCTTTTTGTAAGCTTCATTTTAGGCTGGAATTATAAACATTTACACTAGATTCTCGCTTCTAGATATCTATCACTCTGTGCAACTAATTTCAGATTTTTTGCATTTTAACAGTAAAATATACATTAGTGCTGTTTAACACTCATCAGCTCAGCTAACTCTACACAGACCAACAATCCCAGTGAATGATCATATGATTGAAGGTCTTTCCAAGGCGCCTGAAATAGCTTATTTAGTCGAATTCCTGACATTTTCTGCAGGATCTGAGTACTTGTAAGGTTTCCAAGAATTTATAAAGAATGTCCCCGCATTTCAAACAGGCCTCCACAAAGAAACATTGATTTATTTTGACTGAAAAATTATTTCAGTCAAATTCCGCTTGCACAGAAATCAAGACCCAATACTGAACAATACATTATTTCAAGAGGTGCATTTTAAGGTGGAGGCGTGGGCTGTTTCTATTAAAGCTTGAGTGACAGATATGTTTAGGTATTTGAGAAATTAAAAACATCTTTCCCAGGACATGCCCCAACATGTTCTCAAGGATATTTAAACATAAAAGAGAAGTTGCCCTGTATTTAGGTGTGCCAGTTTCTCTATTGTGCAAACTGCTTCTTTGGTTTACTGATGGAGCAGAGTCATTGTTTGTGTCATAAGCGTTGCTGCTTTTGTGTTTTGACAGGCCAAAAAGTTTGCACTTCAAAGGAGTTATGTGAAACTTCCTTTGAATTTGTACATAGATTAAGGAGATGAGAATTCCTTACAATTATGTGCATACATACTAATGTATGGATATTGATATTTAATATGCGTATGGCAGACCCATTTTTTTTTGTTTGTACTGCACTAAGTGACCTCTGGCAGCAGGACCCCCACTTGCAGAGTAGATTCCACACTTCTCAGGTTTCCCCTCCTCTCTATAAGCTCTTCTTCTTCTCTCTGTCACTCAGCAGCTGCTTCTGATGCTTCAAAGCTGCTGCTGTTCCTCAGCTGTCACAGTTTGCATGGATGAGAATATGTCTCTGTGCATTTTGCAGTATTCTTTCATTTCATGCTCCACTTCTAATTGTTTCCACCATGATAGCCTCCAATCTCACCAATGCTCAAAATATTTGGCCTTGCAGAAGTACTCATAACTCTGAGCTTTTCCAAATTCTTTAGCATTTAAACTGTAAAGTTTGGTCAATTTAATGTTTTGATTTTGAGAGACAGACAAAGACAACGTTGTGTATGGTTGAAAAAATAATGTAGGTGGATTACAATTTCTATTAATAGAACAATATGAAAAGTGAGACATCTATTTTAATTTATTTTTTTTAAGAATATCTACATCTAATAATAATAAATTGCATCTCTAGAATAGCGGCACTGGTCCACAACTTAAGGTGGAAGTTCTTTTAATTTTGGCTGTTGTTGGAAAGTTGCCAAAAGAAAGCCAAATCAAGTAATTTTGCAGTTTCCCACAACCCGATATAGGTGACCTTGCAAAGAAGGTGCGATGTCAGATTGGACCAAAACTCAACTTCAAAAACTAGAACTACAAAATATGCAATACATTCCTGTGTTTGAAGGGAGCAGTAAAACTCAAGAGCTAAATCCAACTTGGAATATGTAGAAAAGAATCTCATTTAAAAAAAATGCTCTCTTTTCAATATGACTTGGCTTAAACTATTTTAATAAGAGAAAAATGGGCAAAGGTTGCAGCGCAGCAAAACTGGCCCAAACACACCCCACAATATTTAGTGTTTCAATTTTAAAAAAAGGGTAATTTCACAAAAAAAGTATTCAGATTTTTTATCCTAAACACCTAAAAGCATGTATCAATTTCCGCCATTTGCTAATCATCTATCATGGTCATGGTCTATCACATAAAAATCTGACAAAACATATTCTTTTTTTCTAGACAAAATGAGAAAATGTGTATAGGGTGTGAATCACTTTACAAGCTTTGCCCTGTTTTCCCACCCAGTGGTCTCCAGCTACAGTCAGGGTGTGACTTCAAAGCATCGCTAACCACATACTTTTTTAATTTATATTTTCATAAGGCTGGCTGGGTTTACTGGAGCCTTGTCTGAAAGCCGACTGGTCCAAATTCTTAAACACACACAAGTGTGCCTGAAGGAGATTAAGATTTTAAAGAGATTAGATTAATGAACCCATGATCATAATCTCAGGCTAATTCATTTTACAGCACTCTGACCCTCCCCCTCTTTCAGCCAAGCTCTTCTGTGAATCCAGTTTTGTGTAACTCTCCATTAAATGCTCAAAGGCGGGCACGCCACTCATTAGACCCCCAACAATAATTCCCTGATGCTCCAAGCCTCATCAATTCTGCACTGTCCGTTTGCAAGACAGTAACCGTCACTGTATTGTTGCCAAAGGGCTCAATACACCACATGTTTGTTCACTCAAAGCAGGTGGTCTTAAACTGAGGTCAACGTCTGAAACATAAGAAGAGGGGTCATTAGGGGGCCATCTTCACTCCAGAAGTGTCATCACTGAACAAATCAGAGGTTCTTACAACCATAAAGGAATGTGGAAATATTCCTGTAAAACAATAAAACTAATAAACAAAATAAAATACAAATGATTTTCTATGCTAAAATAATAATGTTAAAGCTCAATAGATTAGTATTAACAGCATCTTTAAGCAGGTAGAAGAAGATCAGGTTATTGATCCATGTATATGTTTGTTGGTACATTTAACAAAATAACCAATAGTAGTGTATTTTGCTGCAAATTGGCTGTGCGGAGTGTGTCTCCACCTTGTGGTAAACACACAAAGATGTGAGCGACAGATAGGGGTTAAAGATCGTAGTCCAACTGCAAATAATAGTGATGTCATTTTTTTTTTTTTACATAATTGAAAAACTCCACAACCATAAAATCAAGATAAACAGGTTGTTTTTACATCATTTTTGCCATAGGTGAAGTATATAGCAACACTGTTCATCTTGAGTAATTTACTGATTCTTTTTAAGAGTTTTAGTTGCCAGAATTATGTAAATCAAATTACTTTGTTAATCAGATACCTACCTGTAACATGGTCAAAGAGATGAGTTCAAAGCTGCTGTTTCTCTGCTCATCTCTTAGACCTTCTCCTGTCCATTACAAATAAGGATAATAATGATAAAACCCCTGGTGTAACCCCATAGTTTTGAGGGTTGGCAGTTGAACCTTAAGGTAAATGTACTTCAGTCTGAAAAAAAGCTAAAGGTGACATGGTCAAGTTTAAAGCAAAACAGCATTCACACTTCACAAAGGTGAACCTGATCTGAGCACATGGACACCCATCAGACATTTCAATGGTGTCTCCTGAAGAGAAAATCCCGGAGACTTTTTCCCTTAAAATATCAAATGGTTCCCTCATATAAAAAAGAAAAAAAATAAGTTATTTTACTTACACCCAAAACCTTTAATTCCCCACCTCAGTAACACAATCATTCAAACCAACGCTCTCAAAAAAATATTAGAAAAACTCATAACCATGATTAATGCAACTAGCTTATGCACTAGTACTACTACTAAACTCAGGGGTTCCAAACATGCAAGCTGTCCTTTTCATGCTGCCCTGGGAAAATGGCAATACGGCCCTCGGCCAACAAACATCAATAAATTGCACCGTTTCGGTTGAAGGGGCTTTTTTATTTTATTTTTTTTAAACAATTAAAACAATTACATTTGAATAATCTAAAAACACTTTAAAATTAAAAGAGATTGAATCAAACATTAAATGATAAAGAAACAGGGAATGAGTTTTACTTTACAGATAAATTACACTAACCCCAGACAGATCCATTAACTGCTATACCACCTTGGATACTTTCTGATGCTGAAGTTGATCTTTCATTATTAGAAAAGAAGAAGAAGGATACATTTCTAATTATGAATAAATGTATAGTACAATAAAACTTACATATAAATTATGATGACTATATACAAACATACACAGATTCATAAAAAAAATACAGCAAATAGGGTAGGGATGGCATTTATTATACCACAGTTTCAAATTAAGGTAGGGAAAAGGATTAGTGATGGAGTTTCAGTGGAGAAATGCTTGCTTTGCTTTTAGCAGTTCAATGGGTGGAAGAGGTAACACCATTAAAATCATTTGTTCAGATTCTAGTTTGTCATTAGTCAGTTTGCAAAATAATCAGTCAGACAGTAGGCCAGATATATTAATTGAAATACACCAAACACTTTACAGAATAAATATGATGGGGCTAGTAGTAAATTTTGTTTGGGTTCCGGCACATAACGAGATTAAGGGAAATGAAATGGCAGACAGGATGGCTAAGGAGAGTACAAATAAGGTAAGGATAGATATTCATGTTAGTTTTAATATAACAGAAATAAAGGGTATACTTAAAAACAAAAACAAAAGAAAGGGTGGCAAAAGTTATGGGAAGAAGAAAAGAAAGGAAGGTGGGTCTATAAAAACCAAAAGGAGAATTGGACAAATGAGAAGAACAGAAAAGGAACAGAAGAGAAGAGATTATTATTTTACGACTTAGAATAGGACACACTACGGAAGAGGATTAGGGCCACTGAAAAAATCAAAAAAGTTAACTGATTTTTACATTTTATTTCAGTATAATATGAAAAAAAATTCTGACTTTAATCTCAGATTTCTGACTTTTTTCACAGAATTCTGGGTTTTTTCTCACAATTCTGACTGAATTCTGACAGCTAACAAACATTTTAGCATCATACGGAAGAGGATTAGGGCCACTGAAAAAAAAAAGAAAAAAGTTAACTAATCTTTAAATATTATTTCAGTTTAATATGGAAAACAAGTCAGAATTCTGACTTTAATCTCAGAATTCTGACTTTTTTGCAATATGAAACTGAAATAAAATTTAAAAATCAGTTTGTTTGTTTTTGTTTTCCAGTGGCCCTAATCCTCTTCCGTAAACATGTTATTTTGAATTGTAGGAAATATTTGATTTGGAGAAACAAGTTAATTAGGAAAATGAAACTTGACATTGTTGATTTACTGAATCAGGAAGCAGAGGATATCAGGTTAAATTTGAGTTTTTGAAACAGATTAAATTGTATAACAGGATATATTGTTTTCTTTTTTGTTTTTTGCCATGTAGTCCACACTCCTTACCAGATGGTGGCGGTAATGCTCACCTAAAGCTTTTGCTAACCGCCAAAAAAAAATTTAAGAAGAAGAAGAAGAAGAAGAAGAAGAAGAAGAAGAAGAAGAAGAAGAAGAAGAAGAAGAAGAAGAAGAAGAAGAAGAAGAAGAAGAAGAACTACACTACCCACAATGCAGTTTTTTTTTTTTCACGGAAATGACGTTGAGCGACTTCCTTCTCTGTCAAGGGCACCGAAAATTGCACTAACCCGAGCAGAGGCTGGCTGCACGTGTAACTGTTAAACAGCCTAATAAAGTGTTTGTCTTTAATCAGACATAAGTAGAAATGGACGGCTTCGGCTCAGACTTCTCAGCAGGAGGTTCCGGCGGTAAAATAGACACCGGAACCATCATGGAGCAGGTTAAGGTCCAGATAGCAGTGGCTAACGCTCAGGAGCTTTTGCAGGTAAACCAATGGACCTTTGATGCTAAGCTAACCAGACACAGCTTAGGGTAACATGATTACCCGATTTTAAGGATGCTAAGTAGCCACATGTTGGCTTTTGATGCATATTCAGAAGCTGATAATGTAATAACATGTCCACTGTTTTATATTTCAGAGAATGACTGATAAATGCTTCAAGAAGTGCATAGGAAAGCCTGGTAGCTCATTGGACAACTCTGAACAGGTGTGTTCTCCAATGGGATTATTAGAAATTAGAAAGTATATGTTTATTATTACCATAGCAACCCATGGCAGAAGTTGACTACACTGCTGCTCAGGACCTCTAAAAGTGGAGGAAGCCCTAATGGATGTTTAAAAAGTTTAAAATTGAAGCTCTGCCTTTAATTTTGCCCTCTGATTAGGGCAAGTAAAAGTATCTTAACTTTAATATGGTTGTTAAAGAAGTGGTGATTGGATAGATATTGTAATTCAGTTGTCACAGATGCACCTTCTAAATCTTGGCATGTTTGCCTATTGCATAAAATGCCCTCTTTTTTTATGTAAGCTTTAGATGCTTACATCACTAAGACGGTTAGTAGTATTATGATAAAACAAAACCCAGACTATACAGGCGATTTATTAATTTCATAAAGAAAATATAAAATGTTTTCATCTTAACATATTTTTGTGATATTTCTCAGCTCTAATTATACTTTTAGGCAAAAATGTATTTGTTTGTATTACCTATATTTTGTTTTCTGGTCTTCTTAGAAATGCATTGCCATGTGTATGGACAGATATATGGACGCCTGGAACACTGTCTCCCGAACGTACAACTCCAGGTTGCAGAGAGAACGAGCTCGCATGTGAAGTTGGGCGGGGAAACAAACTCTCTACCTTCTTCACTTATTTCGGGTGGCTGCTGCTTTAAATGAGGACCAGCATAATCCAGCACTGGAGGTCCCCCGTTGGGGAAAACGTCAGCAGCGCAACATACCCCTCTGTCATTATCATTGGCAGGGGTGGCACCTGGACTCCTATCCACAACGATCACTGTGGACATTTTTACTCCTGAGGAAAAGGTCGCCTATTCAGTTGAAACGTTCCCATGTAATAAATGTAGTAACTCGCAGTGCAAAGTGTTATGTTTAACTGTTAAACAATCTGACTCAACAAAAAATGCTTTACATGCTAACAAGGGTGCGTGGGAGGAAAAATGGAAGAAATCAAAGCCCTGTATGTGGAGTTCTCCATCAGCTCTCCATCTTCACTGTAAAATAAAGAAAACCTCTCCTAGAACTAAAGTATACATTTATACCCTCTCATTTATTATCCAAATCGATGCATTTTTTTTATTTTTATTGATTCCACTTCTAGATGAGGCTTGTTGCTGCAGAACATGACCCTCCTTTGCTCAGACGCTCACAAATCTTTGGCTTAAAGTCTTAGGTTGGCTGACAGTTGATGTGTTAATGCTCTTGGATAAAGCTTGCCCCTACTGTTAACTCTTGCCAATACCTGGAGGGAAAGATCTCTTCCTTGGAATATCTCTATGTCATTGGGTGCTATTAGCTTATAGGTAAACATAGAACTTATTAAATATCTTCTAGTTATAAATACACAACATTGACATTTTGGAAATATTAGCTGTAACTTCTAATGAACGAGGTGCCTTTTAAGTTTCTTAGTTGACATTTTTAGCCTTCTAGTCAGCCTATATCAAGCTACAGCTGAAGAACAAAACAGTTTTGTCTGACATGTTTCCTATGTGTTATTCTATCTGCTACCCGCCCACAGTGGTGGACTTGTTTCAGCCAGGGTCTGACGTGGGTAGGAGACGGCACCGTTCTCAGTTTTGGGAGTAAATGGTCATGCAATGAGGACAAACCCCCCAACTCCACCGCCGCACTCACATTTTAGAGGATGAAAAACTGTAAACATCGACTGCATAGTGATTGTGTGCATAATTGGGTAAACAAAATCAAAAATTCTACATGTATCCTATTAAACATGATCAAAGGAAAATTAGATGTTTCATTTATAAAGCTTACAAAGCTAAAATTTGTTAGAATGAACTTGAAAGATAAGTAAAAAGCATCAAAATGCTTTATCTTCTATTGCAACAGTGCATTCTCACACAGAATGATAAAATATAACCGTTACTTTGTTTAATTTACATCTTAATACCCATAGTTTTCTTGACTGAACACAATAGGAGCAGATGTAAAACAGCTCCTGGTTAGAGAAGTAAATGAAGGGGAAATCTGGGTTTTATCAGGTCTCCATGACAACCATTAACATCTACATGTAGACACAACATACCCCTTCCTCTATCCAAACCAGATTCCCTGAATTGATAGGTTTGTCCTTTCACTAAAAAAGAATACATGTTAGCCTGTCAGGAAACAGTAAGGATGTGAAAATACACCTCATGCCACCAGTTTGGTATAATAGAGGGTCTATGATACTGTGGGGTCTACTTTTCTTCTAAATAGCACCTGAAGCTGATAGTAGAGCATGTTATGAATGATTTGAAATTCTAGAACATTTAAATAAAACAAAAATCTTGTAAACCGCCAGCAAGTTGAACATTTTTGAAATTTTCATCAGGGGAAATGTAGGAACTAATGTGACCAAATCAAATCTATAAAGGTTTAATCAAACACTAAATAAAACTTCTATTTGTGTCTGAGACCCAGACAAAAATTCTGCAGAAAACCTGATGGGTGAGCTAAAGCAAACAGGAAAGGACTTCTGGTTTATGACCTAGAGAAACTACAAACAAATATCAAGGATGCCTCTCTCTCTAGATGCTCTAAATGTGTGAAATATTATAGAAGTGCTTTCCTAATAAAACAAGGTTGTACAAAATATTGACAGCATGATATCTAAATAATTAAGTTAAAAATACGTCTTAAAATGCATTACCTTCCTTAGTGTATTATTATATTATAATTTTCTAATTTTCAATGTGTGATTATACCACTGTGGTGGAAAATTTATTACTTTTAAGACATTTAACAAATCATTATGAGTGGTTAAGAAATATGACATGGTGACATGTTTTAGGTAATTAAAAAAAAAAAAGAAATCCATCTCAAACAACCCAAATAAAGACAGAAAGCAATTTACATATAATATACATTTAATAGGGAAAAAGCTTAACCAAACCAAACTGGCCATGTGAAAATGTTATTACCCCACTAACGAACATTGATTAATAATTTTTTATTTTTTTGTTTAACTTCATCCGTCTAATCCAGGGTTCTTACTTCCAAACACATAAAATTAAATATTTAAACAGAACAGAACCTCTCTGACAGGATGAAGTTGGCTAAAAGTCTTTAAAAAGCAGAATGACATGCCTTAATCTAAAGAAATTCAAGATTAGATGAGAAACCCAATCAATAAGCATCAATCAGCTTGTGAAGGGTTGTTAAACAATTCCTAAGTCTTTAGGATTTAAATGAACCACACTGTTGTTCACCAATGAAGCAGTGGCGAATCTCAGTGACTCAGCTTTAAAATTATTGATACTTCAGAAAGTATTGATACTAAAACAAGGTATCCGGATACATGACTAATTCGGCATAATAAGGATACCAAACAGAAGTGCTGTTTGCATATTTTTCTCTTGTTTACTTCAGATTACTGACTGATTGGCAAATTAAAATAATTTTAGTGTTTCCAGAAAGCCTGCAAATATTGTCCGTTTTTTTTTTTACATAAAAAGTATTTTTTATGCCTTCAATTATTTGTCATTTTTTATCCACATGGTATGGTATAAAATGGGGTTATAAAAAAAACAAATCCCTGAATGTTGGAACTGTAACTATACAGCCATATGTTTACATTATCACTGCTGCTTACCTTTATCAAGGCTGCACTTTAAAAAAGGAAAATGTCTTGAGAGCTGCACTGAACAACATTTCTTTTTGTATACACTTGTGAGTACAAAATGACAAATAAAGTCTGTCTAAGTATCAAGTATTGAACATTTTCTTGGATATCAATTTTCAAATTTGAGCATCTGAACCATAACAAGGACTAAGTTATATAAAAACCGAAAAAAAAAGTTTTTATCAGTTAAAGTCATTCATTATTCAGGCTGGCTGAATGTGTCACCAATAGGAGAGCGGCAAGATAAATCACAGCAATCATTTGATTTCTTATATTTAGATGATCTGAAAACTTCAAGATTTTAAACAGACTGCCTTTGTTAGGAGCAGAAGGGTTTGCATTAAAATACTTTGTTAAAAACAACTCCTATATGTAATGGCATATCCCATTGCGCTGCTGTCCCTGTTAATAGACCATAGAAAATTGTTCTTCATGTCGTACCTGAGACATCAAAGCTCTGTGGAAAGCTGCTGTTGCAAGGAATCAAAACATCACGCAAATGTCCGGATCTCCAGTATCATTCAGCATTCAAGCCTATCATTCAAGCTCCATGCTGTTAACTGTCAGTTTTTAACACTGATGCTAATCAGTGTACTATCAGAAAACCCAGCAGTATACAAATTAAAAGAAATAATACCATTACCATTATTCATACCCATCAGGAGAATAAATTAATGTAATAAATATTTGAATAATGCCTCAGTTTGTTGGTTGTGAGTTAGCCACACATAATACCTCATCAGAACATGGTGAGGGCTCCGGGTTAGGCAATGCAGTGTTGCAAACAGCACCCATGACACATATGTCAAAATTTTGTTAACTGAGCTTATGTTTATCTGGCCAAAGCCATGACTTTAGTCCTTGTACAGTACAGTTACGTGGAGGCAAATTATCTGTAAAATTCTGATGTTCTGTCTAGTTTTTTGTTTCCAAATCTCATCAGAAAGGTAGATGTGTTGATATCCACTTCCGGACAGACGTCACCCGAGTGTAAACCCCAGGAAAACCAGATCGTCCACATCCATGCCCCCAGCTGGTCACACCGGCAATAAACCACTGGCCAGAGTGGTGACGGCACGTCAGCGGCCCTCCAGAATCACCCTGGAATGGTCAAGAATAGGGTCATTAGATAGAACTAGAAAACTGTAAATAAACTTTTGGTCGCTGGTAAATAAAAACAGCTCAGAATCAGATAGTAGAGCCTAACAGGCAGCACATGGACTATTTTCTTAGCCTCTGGCTGAAATTGAAAAGTAACATAAGGGACATTTACAGAAATTAGAGATTAATGTTTCTAATAACTTTCTTTTCTTTCCAATTTAATTTTACAATAAATATAACCCCCAATATCCAGCAGCTGTGGGCTAAAAGCAGACTCTAAAAGAACGGTTTATTAAATATGCTCTTTAACAGCCAGAGTGACCAATATCTTGTCCTTGATGCATATAAGTAGTAAAAAACAAAATCTACCACACATGCAAATAGAAAGTAACTAACCTCAAAAGCTTTACCTTTAAGTGTTTTTCTTTTTTTTCTTTTTTTTTAGGTGAAAATGAGGAAACTTTGTATACCCTTGATAATGAAATATATAACAGATCCATTATGTAAAAAAGGAGACTAACTTTGTAGATTTAATAAAAATATTTCTGGTTTAGTCTATGATTGAGAAAATAAAAAAAAAACAATCACAATATTATTAATCTAATTAATGAAATAAATTGATGATGCCAGGTTCTTTGAACACAGCAGAAATTTATTTATTGATTGTGTGAGAAGTGCCAGAGATGTTATTTTATTTTATTATTATTATTCTTTCTTATCTCCTGTCTCAAAACCCAGAAACCTTTAAAGAATTCAGAGTGCTCTGCTCACATCCCATCTAATCACCCACAGTTTAAAAAGTAACCAACTTTACAACACCCCCTAGAAGTCATACTTGCAGCTCAAAGTCTGCAGAGAAAGGACCATCTTGGCATACATCTGGACACAGATACTTTTCCTTCTTAAAGAACCACACATGGTGTTCCTTACCAGGCAGCTGTCCCGTCCTCCCTCCATTAATCCGGCACACATCATGTTAGGAGTCAGCACGTTGCCATAAGCCTGCTGACAGTCCTTCTGCTTAATGATGTTCACTGCAGCTTTCTGCAACAGGTTGGTCAGTGAACCTGGGGAAAAATAAATCCACACATATCTACGCTGAAAATGTGTAAACATGTTAGAATAAATGGATCTTTCTCGCATTCTTCTTTACAGAAGAGTTTTAATGAAGGTCTTCTGTAAAGAAGAATGGGCAGACATTCATCCACAGACAGAAGAATATTTGATGATAACAATAATAAAGAAAAAGAAAAAAACAGAGTTAGCCTCACTCACCTCCTTCCTTCATGGATCCCCAACCTGTGATGTAGCACTCAGAGTCCTCATGAAATTGGTGCACAGGAGAGGGGAGACATGCTGGCTGGATGGTGTAGGACGCCGGGGCTGGCTCTGTCAGCTCCAGCAGAGCCACATCATGGTCCATGTTGTTTTTGTTGAAAGCCGGGTGGATAATCACTCTCTGTATGGGAATAACCAACGCACCGGACCCAGAACGCAGCACAGATCCAAGGCTTACAGCCCAGTTAGTGGGACTGGAATCACTAAGGATGAGGACAATGCATTAATACTCTTAGTCAGGCCTTTGATTTGGATCATTTAGATGTCACCACTGTGTTTCTTCACTAGAGATGTGTTAGTACCCATTGAAACAGTGTGCAGCAGACAATAACCACTTGCTGTGAATAAGTGTGGTGCCACAGCGATGTTGTCTCTGGTACTGCAGACTGCCGATCCACGG
Source organism: Cyprinodon variegatus (assembly GCF_000732505.1). Lineage (NCBI taxonomy): Eukaryota > Metazoa > Chordata > Actinopteri > Cyprinodontiformes > Cyprinodontidae > Cyprinodon > Cyprinodon variegatus. The sequence continues at coordinate 1,512,740 of NW_015150483.1, forward strand.
CCACTCTCCCCTCCGAGCTGTGACTCCACCTATGATCCGCTGAAACCCCAGCGCAGGACGAGCACCACAATCTGTGACAAAGACAAGGCTTAGGTAGCATGTTGGTAAACCCCAGCATTTACGCTGCTTTATCAGGTAAAGCCTTACTGCAGTTTTTCTCGTCTGCTTCATTGGGGCAGTCAGGGATCTTATCACACTCTGGGTTGATTTTGCTGATGCACCAACTGGAGCTGCACTGGAAGTTTTCACTGCAATTCATGGCTGGAATGCAAAATTGTTTTACTGCCTAAATATGTATAATTATGTTTATACTAAATGATCAAATCTAAAATTTGATGGCAATTTCACCAGGTACTGATACAGCAGGTGCTTCCTCTGTTCCTTCAGTCTGAGACACTGGAAGGTTGTCAGAGAACCTGTGGGTGACTGGAACTGGAACGGTTGGAGCAGGAACTGGTGGGGCATTGAAGGTAGCCTGATCTGAGTGCCTCAGAATAAAGTTTCTGAGCTTGGAAACACGGGCGTAAACTCCAGGCTTGTTGACCTGGGCACATCCCCAACCCCAGCTCACCACCCCAGCCAGGAAGAACCTCCCTGGACTCCCTTCACACACAAGGGGCCCCCCGGAGTCACCCTGTAGGTGACATACATGAACATGGGTTTAAATGCCAGAAAATACTGGAGATAATTAACTGAAGTTTATTCAATTTTAAGCTTTAGCTGAGCTACAAACACTTTTTTTCAAGAACCATTGTTGTTTCAAACAAAAGAGTCAATAATCACAAAAAAAGCCCCTTATGGTCTAAGGTGTGGGGAAACTCTTGGTCCCACAAATCTAAACGTTAACATGTTAGCAAAATGATAGGATCTGCTATAAGGCTCCACCTTATGTGAGCCTGCACTCACCTGGCAGGAGTCCACCTTTCCCTGCAGGAATCCAGCACACATCATGTTCTGAGAAATGGCACCTCTGTACACAGACGATTGATTGCACACCTTGGAGTCGATGATTCTGACCACAGCTTTCTGCAGCACATTTGGCACATGTACTGAACAACAGAACAGCACAAATCAATATGTTGTTACTCCCAATGTCTGCTCTTCAAATCCTATAAACAAAGAAAGCTTTGGATATTCATCTCTTAGTGCAACTTAAATAATTTCATAGACAAGATTAGACGCCCCATCATTGTATTGTAGCTCACCAGTGCATATGAAGATACGTCTGAGAACTAATCTTTTAAAAAGCTTCATCTTATGGTTTGAAAATTTGCATATTAGATTGATTGGGCTTGGGGAATTTTAGAAGTATGTTGACATATGATTCCCTTCTTCTTTGAGTGAAGCTGTAATAATTGACTTCTGACTCTCTAGTATCCCCTTTGTCCTGCCCTGTGACTGCTGTGGGTAGGCAAAAGATGATTCTCCTTCCTTAGCTATGAATCCCTGCAGCTCCTCCAGAGTTAACACAAAATTTCTACCTGGTTCACAGAAACTGTTACTGTTTTAGTTTGAAGTTCAGCCACACTTGTTTTTTGTTTTTTTTGCTGTTGTTGTTTTTTCAGATGATTATTCAAAAATAATGAATTTGTAATATTATTAAGGACCTTCTTTAAATTCCTCCATCACTTTGTCCCTGACCTGCCTGATTGGTCGCTTGGCTTCATTAGGTTTGTCGCTGAAGAACTATAATACTCTAACACCTCTGCAGCGGGAACATGGTAAAATAAAAAAAAAAATTAAATCTGTACCTTAATAACAGAGAAACTTATTAACCTAAAATAGTACATAAACAGCTGCCTTTGACCTCTCTACATATAAGGTATCCAAATAAAACACTTCAGGTGACCGGGAAACACCATTCATTCAAGAGTGACAGTGTTGTCGTGTCACTATGCCCCCGAGTGATTATGTATCCTGGCTATTAGGCCACAGGGATATTACTTTGACTGACTGGTAAGATTGCATGACTTACATCCACAGGTCTGTGGGATCAAATCCTGCTGGGCCCTTTGTTGTGTACCATACCACAGAAGCAATACTGATATGTGTGGTTCTAGACAGCAGCCAGCAGTATACTAAAAGTATATAAGTCCATTTTTCCTGGGGGAAAAAAGGTGCATTTTCCCTAGTTTTTACTAATGGAATAAGATGATTTACATTTTAAATAATACTAAAAAACCTCCACTGCTTTAGTTATTATATGTCATTTCTGTTTAAGGGCAAAATTACTAATTCTTTTGTTAGATAAACCTGCTCAGTTTAAGGGCTTATTTTAAGACATTTTTACTTGTTTTGATCAGTAATACCAAAATAATTTCTTTCATCTTTCTTCTTTTGAGAAGAATCTTCTCAAAAGAAGATTAAGAATCTAACAGAATCTGCTCTTGCTTAGTATATCATTCTCAAAACAAGATCAAAAAGATTCAACACGATCCTGATTAGATGAACATTTTTTGTTGTGTGTAACTGATTTGCCCCTTGGAACAATTTAATAGTTTACCTTTACTATTTCACTCACTGTTAAGCTTCAGCCATATTAGGATAAAACAACAGTTTCCATTTGCTAGATCAGGAGTCTACAACCATGTTTCACTTAGTACACTTTTATTGTTTGTTTTGTTGTTGTTCTTTGCCCCCATGAAAAACACATTACCACCCAGGCAAGATTTGTCTAGAACCACCGCTGAATGCTGATTTCTAACATTAAGTGGTTTAATGTGAGTCACCGTTATTAATCTGTTGCAATAAAGTTTGCATGCATGCAGACTCACCGCTAAACTGCTGCAGAGCCCCCCAGCCGGACACAATGCAGTTCTGACCGGGCTCAAAGACATATGATGTAGAGGGAATGCAGACAGGCTGGATGTAGGAGTTAAAGGTGAGGGGGGTCTCCAGCTCCAGCACAGCCACATCATTATTGTTGGTCGTTGGGTTGTATTCAGGATTAACAATGATCGACTTGATCTTTACTACTTTTGACTCATCCTCTATGCCGTTGACCAGTCTGGCTCCAACCAGGATTGTCCAATCACTGGGATCAGTAGCACTGATAACAGAAAACAAACATTTCTTGGAACTCATTTAAGATAGTTAAATATCTAATAGTAAAAAACAAAAAAAGGGAAATCTACCCTTCAAAGCAGTGTGCTGCACTGACAATCCAGCGCTCATTGATGATGGAGGCTCCACATGTGTGCCTCCAGTAATACCTCAGGCTGACCTGCCAGGGCAGCTCCCCTTGTCGAGCATCCTCACCGCCGACTATCCTACTCCCCATGGCTGGGCGTAAACCGCAGTCTGTCAGGATCAGCCGGGGGAGAGTTGACGTGAAAAAGAGCCTACTGTAAGTCAGTGAAGGGTGCTGCTGTTTTTGCAACTGTCCATGCAGGGTCAGTATCAATCAATAGTGTAAAAAATTATATATTCTGATATTATCTTATTCTGATATTATCTAGGATGAAAGAAGAGCTAACCACAAAGAGCCTCGTCAGATGCATCCGCACAGTCAGGGATAAAGTCACAGTCTGGGTTCTTTTTAGTGATGCATTCCCCATTGTCGCAGGTGTAAGTATTTTCAGGACACTTTGCTGCAAATCCCAGATGTAAGAGATAATGATTAGATGAGGGTGGAAGGGAGAGCATGCATCAGAGAAGTATTAAAACAACATCATTTTAGATACTGTAATAGAAGAAACATTTCCATATCTGAGCATTTTGTAAAGATGATACCCACAAAAGCTTCATACCTGTTGAAGTTTCTATATTTTTAAAATGTTAGATCTAGAAACTTAAATATAATTTATCTGTTTGTGTAAGGAGATGCACTAACTAAGCAGTGTACAGTTGTGAAGTGGAAGGAGAAGAGTTTTATGCTTTTACTGGCAGTCAGAAAATGAAATGACCAAAAAGGAAAGAATACATTTGTGTATAGATAAGATGGAGTGTTTTTTTTGTACAAATATGTTTCTGATCTAATACATTAATCTAAAGCTCTGTTTTTGTCATTATCATGCTGAAATGTACACCTTATGTCGAATAATAACTCTTCTCTTGCCAGTTTTTTTTTAACAAGGTTTCCACTGTATGACCCTTCATCCATCTCTGCACACATTTATATCCCTGATAGACAAAGCATCCCCTCAGCATGATGCTGCCACCACCTTGTTTTCAGAATAATGTGCAGCTCTGCTCTTTTGCCACACACTATTTGGGATGTAAGCTGAAAAGACATGGTCTTACTAGAACATCATCATCCTCCTTCACATGTTTGATGTGTCTGCTATATCTCCTTTGGCAAACTGATCTTCTCTTGGTTTAAAAAACCTTTGTTTAAAAAACCTTGGTTTAAAAAACCTTTATCACCACTCCCAAAAAGCCACCAATGGCCCTGGGGCTATACAAATGGTTTTAATTATTTGTCTTTGCCTTATTTATTGCATTCTGAGCCAGATATATTTAGCAAAATGTCCTTATGGTCTGATAACGACAATAAAGAAGCGTGACTCCTGTCTGATTCTCTGATTAATGCCATCTTGTTGCAGCAATTTCTAAATAGAAATGCAAAACATGCTCTTTAGATTTTTATTAAAATTATAATTTTGCTTCCATTTACCAACCATTTGGCGTTTGATCACCGAATAAAGTTATATGCCATAATATAATGTACAGTTCAAATGTGACCTGGATACATTTATATATTCTTTAAACAATTTTCTTTTTTAAAACACATACTCTTTAGGATAAACTTAAATAGAATATTTCAAAATTCAAATAAAATTTGCAGCTTTTTATAATGAAGACAATTGCATAACTCACCCATCGAGTCATCTCCAATGACATAAAATGACTTCCCACTGGCCCCTGTAGGAGACCAGACAAACATTTAATGATCCCATTTTTTTATAATCCAGCCCCAAGTTATCACAATGATAACGTCACTACCTAATAAGACAATAGCGCTGATCTGTCCAAACCCAGGCACCTCCAGTGGTTTCCCATGCATCACTGAGCTGAGCCCTGCTCTCAGTAGGTCTCGCACAAAGTTGTCTGAATACTGCTGGAATTTGGACACCCTGAAGAATAGTCTTAAAGTTGCCATCGTGTTATCATTCATGTTACTGTAAGAAAGGGAGAAAATAGTCATGTTTTAGAGTTCCGATGTTTCCTGATGGTTAAACTACCTCTCTTTCTTACCCATAGGCAACAATGCTGCAGTCATCATAATGATGTGATATAGATGAGGCAGTAAATATATCTTTAACCTGAAAGAACATCAACAATTACAATGTAATCCTTCTTTTATTAAACATTGTGTTTTTAGCATCATAGCCCTCACCTTGGACTTTAAAGCTGAGGAAAGTATGATAGAGAAACCAGAGTTTTCATCCTGCAGATCTGAACTATACTTCAGGCCCCTCAGCTCCACTGTCTCCAGGAAATCGTGTGGCTCCTCCAGCAGGTATGCTGGCAGTCAAACAGAGGAAAGAGCTTTTAATCGCAATATACAAAGCCTATGTCATAGGTATACAGAAGATCCTAGCAATCATAACAAAACTTTAAAGAGTTGAATTTACAAAAGGATTCAGGGAATTCAGTTGGGACAAAATAGGACACCCTGTATGCTTTTTTTTAAAGAAAAGAAAACATATTTTTTTAAAGTTCTGAAAAACAAAAACAGCAATTTCTGGAAAGGACCAAATTAGGACACCACTAAATTCACAAGCAGCATTGTACAGCATCTTACATACAGTAGTTAAAATGTAATTGTTTTGAAGGTTGTTTGTCTGGTCAATCCTCAGACTTTCAGCCTGGAGTGCTAAAGAGAGACAGAACATCGTGGTAAGATGGAAACAACTATCTTCAGAACGACAGCTGTAGCAGTTTTTGAGTTTGGTAAGGGATATAAAGAGGTCTCAAAAGAGAAGAGATTAAGAAGAGATATGCTAAGTCTGTCCAAGTCAGTTCATCATAAGTGGAAAACTGTAAGATGTTAAAACTAGTTGCCAAACAAACTAACATGTCATAATAGCACCTACAGCAGTTCTGAAAAAGTAAAAAAAAAAAAAAAAACCACTGGACTTTGTTTTCAAGGCTTGAAGAGGTTTCGCTTCCCATCGAGGAAGCTTTCTCAATTCAAAATGTAGGCCCAGTAGTGTGATCTGGTCCGGAGTGAAATTAGTCCTATTATTTAAGTCACTATCTTGTTGAAGACGTGTCCTGACTGATTCCCCTGCCTCTGATATAGGTATGCATGTGAAAAGTGAAGTAATATCAAACGATACCAGGGTTTCTCCTGGCGACATCCTTACATTTTTTACTTTGTTGGCAAAGTCATAGAAAACTCCAAAGACTTTGCCAACAAAGTCAACAATCAGGTTCAATTTGCATGTTTCCAAGCAATACAAGGCCTTGTCTATATAAAGCCTCAAACTCAATGCGAATTCAGACATTTTGAATTGAGAAAGCTTCCCAGACCTGGGAAACAATGTCCAGTGGATTGTTGTTGTTGTTTGTTTTTTACTTTTTCAGAATGACTATGACATGGATGACTGAGAATCTTCACCAGCACACCTACAGCAGTTTTTTACCCATGTTGATATGAAACTGCATTCCTCTAACATCAAAAAGAGAAAGCACAACTTTAACTTCCATTGAACCTGTGCAAGGGGGAAACCTTAGCTCTCCAAGAAAGACAGGAAGGCCAGACTGAAATTTGCCAAAACAAAAACTAGGACTGCTGGAATAATTCTTTTAAGACTGATTCATCTAATCAAATTATCTGGACACCGGATCGGAAATAATGTTTTGCATAAAACAAACACAGCTTTAAGGAAATATAACCTCATTCCAACTGTGAAGCATAGAGCTGGAACTGTCATGGTTTGTCGTTGCTTTGCAGCAGCAGAACCTGAACAGCTCATTATCATAGAATCCACCATCAATTATACCTGAGGAACATCTGAGATGTTACAGAGATCTGTTAAGCGCAATTAAGCAGAAATAGACCATGAAACTTTGCATTGTGGTAAATTCATCAGGAACTGGAAAAGAACTAAGACTGAATCAACATGCTGATCTTTTGTTTAATAAGTAAAATTAGAATAGAAATCATTAGTCAATGTTTTGAATACAGTCTCTAAGTAAATTATTAATGGGTGATCTTTTATAACTAGTTCCAAATTAACAATAAAAAAAAAACTTTATGTACTTTGTGGAATTAAGAGTTTTTTTTTTTCTTTTATTGACTCACCAATAGCAAGGCCGGCAAAGATGCCTATAATGAGGAAAAGGAGGATGCAGATTGTGACTACGCCTTTATGGCAGCCGGTGCTGGAGGGTGAGGATGACCACGACCCTCCTCCACCATCCTTACTGACGTCCATGTTGGACTCTGGGCACCAGCCTCACATTTAACTGTCTTCACAGTGATGGGTGTACAGAATGAGCCAGGCCTGTTAAAACAACAGCAGATATTATATGACAGAACTGAATTGTATTTCTTAACTCACGTTGTTTTAAGTTCTGGATAGGAGAAAGAGTGTGGAGAAGTGGAAGGTATCAGATGTCACTGCAGGTGATGCTATCCGTCTGCATACAAGGTGATAGTATATGTTGAGTTTTATAGAGTGTTAACATGTTTTTATATTTAGGGTTTATTTGGATTTGGTGAAATAAACCAAAACTTCTAAATCTAACTACCTGAGATGGAAAATATCTACTGCATAGCTTAGATATGTTCAACAAGAAAAACTGACTAGATGGTCTCTAGATGATCCACAACGTTACTCAGAGAATCTGTAGACAGGACAAGACCGCAATTATTTAATTTTATCTTAAAGTCATAACTCCCTTTGTTTAGGAGTCACCCAGTCCCTACTTGCATGTCTGCAGCTGTTGCAAAATGCAGCTGCTTGACCTTTAACAGGTACATGTAGAAGACAGAACATCATCCCAATTTTAGCTTCTGTTAAATGGCTGCCTGTGTATTTCTTTTTAAAACTCTTCTCTCTTTCTTTAAGGTTTTAGACAACCTTGCTCCCCCTTACCTAACAGAGCTCATCCACAGTTATGTTCCTCCACGGCAACTCAGGTCCGCTGACCAGCTTCTCCTGGTTGTCCCAACCTCTAAGTGGAAGAGCCTTCTCTATCGGGGCCCCTGAGTTATGGACCACTCTGCCACATTACTGTCCATTTTCAAAACCTGTCTAAAATCGTATCTTTACACATCGGCTCACACCACAAATCAGACTTGATTTTACTTGTTTTTCTCGAAATTTCCCTCTTACCCTCTTATTATTGATTTGATCTATTTATTATGTCATATTTTATTTTACAGATATTGTAATATGATTAGCTTATTAACCCATTGTGAAGTTGATTATAATGAACTGTTTGATGTACAATTCCGAGTTGCCAGAGAAAGTCCCATTTCCAGTTTGGCTTAAGCCATTTAGATATATGCAAAACGTGGAGAGGAAAATGAAAGGAACATTTTGAGCAATATGTTAAATGCTACATCACATGATGCGGACATTGAACACACCATCCCACAGTGAAACATGGTGATGGTGGTTTGGAGGGGTTGTTTTATTGTTCAGCAGGAACATTTTTAGCCAAACAGAGTTGATGGAGACAAAAATGGGCACTAAACACAATGTAGTCCTGGAGGACGACCTGTGAGATGATTTAAAAGACTCAAGACCTTCCAACAGGACAACTGCTTTAAATTTAAGTTGCAGATCAATGATTCCTAAACTTAGTACTTAGCAAGTTTTGTATGTTTTAGATATTTTGCTCCTGGTACACACCTGACTTAAATAGATGATCACCAGGTTTTTCAATGCCATGCTGAGGAGGGGATGCATTTGTTTGAATCAAGTGTGCTGGAGAAAGCACGTGTCCAAAACTTAAAGTACTGTGAACCCAGAGAAATATTTCTGAGAAACACTGGACCAGATCAGAGCATATTAAAGAGCTAAAATGGCCTAGTCAAAGCACATGCAGTTTTTTTAGGAATGTGTGCAAAACTTAAGCAAAACAATATTGCATATTTGCAATATGTGCAAATAAAAGTGCTGTTCCAATGATCTGATTTATAGTCTGCTGTCTTTCAAAGAATTTTCAAATCCCTCCAGCATTAAAATGGCTTATCTCGTAAAGAAGGAAAGAAAACTGAAACTCAACCCATCCTTTATCGATAGTGCATTTGACAGAACTGAACATTAGATTTGGGGTGGTAAACATGTCAGATTTTTATATAGAACCTGACCTTTTTTTTTAGAGAAATAGAAAATCTTAAATATTAAAATGCAGTTATTGTACATTTGGATAGAAGCTGATTGAAAAGCAGGAGTGCGGTCTGAGGTATATGTAAAGGACACCATGATGTTCACTGATTAACAAGCAAGATGTGGAGAAAAGTTCCTAAATTCATTTTTATCTAAACAGAACACCTTATCCTTACTGAATGAGTGTTCCTATGTGCAACAATAACCTGTGTCTGCAGCAGCCACACTCACCTCTTTCTTCTTTCATTACTCTGCAATTCGAAGACAAAGATGACCCGTAGTTCTCACAGGAGCAGAAACATGGGCAGGGGGGAGGACAAGGGACAACAGGGCCAACAGGGTCTGCTTTTTGTTGCACCTGAGCCAGGGGCGGGTCACGTCCTTATACCTTAGTAAAACTCACCCTGTTTACTCCAAAAGGCTAAGTTCAGCCTCAGAAATCCCCGCTCAGCTCTCAGTCCATCCGTCCTGATCCCAGTTGGTCCCACCCAGGTGTACACAGGTGTTTCTCCTGTCACCTGTAATCTGCCATACTTTGCTGGAAAATATAGAGCATAGTCTAATCCACCATTACACCCAAACAGTAATAAAAGGAGTAAATAAAAAAAAAAAAAAACTGTCATTAAATGGAGCTCCGAGCTTCCCTCTAAAGGGCAGCGGGTGCTCTATTGACACAGTGACTGAGCAGCAGAGGAGGGGCAAACCCTGCAGGAATTTGTCCTTTCTATCCCACCTTCTTTTTAAAACCTGCTTCTGAAGAACCATCAGAGCAATTTCTTCAAGGTTGCAATACACTCCTCAGTTCTGATCACATGCAAACCCAGAACACCTTATCTTTAATAAAACATAATCTCACAGTCAGCGGACAGTTCCTCCATCATTCACAATAATCCAAAACCAAGCTTTGCCACCTAACCCCCCCTTAGAGTGCTTCTGTCTTAAAGCGGTTAATACGACAAATGTGTCTTTGTGTGCCGACAAGCTTCAATGGCTTATCTTCAAACACAGAAACTCCCTTTTAAAGATCGTCATTAAATTCTTCTGTTACTGCATGAAGGTGAGCTCTGTGGTCAGTTGGCAGCTCACTGCTTCAGGAAACCAACAGATGCGAGAAATCAAATAAGGATATTTCTTTCCGTCACTCCTCTCAACAGTGAAACTTGTAAATAAGAAAGTACGCATAAAATATATTGCCAGTTTTGTGAATTTTGCTTACAGCTAATAAAACTCCAAATCGTTTTTGAGAAATTTGAAATTGTTGCCTGTACTTTCATGGGGAACACTGCTGATGTGACAGATGTTTGAAAGACAGTTAAATAACATCCTCAAAATGAGGGAGAGACAAAAAAAAAAACCAAAAAAATATTTCCAAAGAAGCTGGTTTCTTAGAGAATGCTGTATTAAATCACAAAAAGAAAGTTAGGGAGGAAAAAGTACAGTACATAAAAAAAAAAAAAAACAGGATAACTTTAGCATTAAGTATAAAGCAAAGTTTCAAAGGAAATGGTAGCATCTGGAGTCTGTCCTACATCCTTCAGCACAGAACATAACAGGGGTTGAAAATGATTGGTTGATGATTACCCAGTAATTTCTGTATTGCTGCTCCTTCTACACCGACTTGTTTAAGTTTCAATTCCTCTTTTCAGCTGAAATTTAGCAACTACTTTTGAAGAATCAAGAGTCCAGAGTCTGGAAAAATTGAGAAAAAGAAAAGTTTCCAGGTACACTGAAGCCCAATGCAAAGTTTGCATCCTAAGTGATGCGTTCTGGGAGCTGCATATAGATTTTAAGTGTTCTCATGAGCTGCAAGAGATTAGCCTGAAAGCAAAAATAATCACTAATTTTTTAAAATTCTAAATAGATTTCATTTTGACCTTATGAACATGTGAATGAACCTTCACTCACATCTGAGCCATATTTCCTTCAGTAAATGAGTACAGAACAAAAAAGTGACCAAGCAAATGTTACATCTTTCACTTTATTTTCTATCAAAAACAAATATTTGTAAAAAGATATTACAAATAAAAGGAAAATTGTCCCATTGACTTCCTCAGACTTTTGGGCTCTTTACAAACAAAGCTGTGCAACATTAGCACATCACAAAAAGTGGAAGTGAAGTGCATTACATACATTTTTATTCTGATTTTTAACTTAAGTCAACAGCCTTTTTGTATGAACTAGAACAGTGATGATTAAAAAAATAAAAAAAATTATAATTGTGCATCGAGTAGCTGGTCTGAGCTAGCCATCCTGCTGCTGTATGAACGGGTTTGGGATGGCCTCCATGCCATCCTGAGGACAGATCAGCACTACAGAGGTTCCTCTGCAGACCACCAGCCCAAGCTGCCGGGTGTCTTCTGTTAGCTTCAGCTGGTCATCTGGATCTGCACACAGATTCAAACCAAGATCAGAATAGCCCATCATTTAAGATGACTCAATAAAATACATAGTTCTCTGTCCATCAGGTTTGTTTATGATAAAGCTCAGATGTCAAAAGGCTTTATCTGTTCTCCTACTTGCCATCCACAGAAATGATAAGTTCTTTGAAATTAACTTCCTGGACCTCACATATAGCATCAATGCTAGGATACATCAATGGAAATCTTTGGTGTCATATTTATGTGGTTGTGTAAACTTCTTAAAGGCTGGTTTATACTTTTTCATACTAATACCACCCACAGATCCCATTAAGGATATCTGGGTTACAGACATTCCAGCAGATACCTGATGGTTTATGCGCCAACAGGTTGATGAAGTCATACATGGTCTGCATTTTTCAAAGACCTAATTACCCAGCGTTTTTTTTTATCCGTTTCTCCTCTTTTTGATAAATGTTAAGCCATTGAAGGAACCTTGGCAACATTTTCTGCTACTTTAGTAGCTTTTGGGAAGAGCCTTATTTTATTTAGTTTAATTTATGACAAAGTTAAACCCAAACCCATGTTTCTGGGGCTTGGCTGTTGCTAGACTTAGTTTTAGGGTTTGGAAAAACTTCTACTCCACATAATTTACACTTTAAAATTGATTGAGATGTGGGGCATTTATAAAACTAATATCAGCAAAGACCATGTAATTTAGTCCCCAGCTACATTTTTAGTTTGTTAAATCTTTACATGCAACTGATCCCCTCCCCAACTTATTCCTGAATAAAAAGTACTTAAAAAAAAAAGAACTTTGTTGCATTTCTTTTCCTGCAGAAGAAAATATTTTCTACAATTTAAGCAATTTTTTTTGTTTTTTTCTTTGCCGTTTTAGTCATTTTGCATTTCCTCTTTGCACGTTTAATATATTTACACTCATGCTTGGTCGTTAAGTTGAAAACCCTATTGATGTGTGTATATATTTTTCAAAAGGTCGACGGCTTTTGCACACGAAAGAAAGCAAGAACTTTTTCTGACATGGTTTGACATTTTTTGTGCGAATAATGATTTGGTGAATAGAAGATTCATCATCTACAGAGGTTAACAATTTCTCTGGGTTGCAACCTCATTGCCCTTGTCTGTGTTTCTAACTACAGTCACCTGTCTCACATCAACGCCTTCTGACAACACAAGTGTTTTCACACTAATAAGAAAGGAAAACATCTTAGATATACATGCTCCATTTCACATCGTTTTGGATATTTACTTTTAAGCATTTTAGTATCAACTCTGAGATTGGTATATTGCAAAGTGAGAGAACACAGTGAATAAACTAAGCCAATCTTAAGGATAAAAAAAATAAATAAGCTGCTTGATTAGATTTGTCGTCATTTCTCATACATAAGGAGGATAGTGGGTTATCTTCAACAACTATGGCTACGTTAACACTGCATTAATGCTCAATTCAATTTTTTTGTGAAATCCGACTGCTTTGCCTGGTTCTTCACGTTTCCAGATATATGATACTTTTATGTAACCTGACTCCGCCAGATGGATTTGCTCTGCATATCCATCTGGAAACCTTCCGTTGAAGTAATTTTGGGAAGGGGCGAAAATACTGGTTAGCTGATTGGCCTATGTTGGTGATAGACTGGCCAAATAAACCAATCAGATCAAGAAGCATATGACGTAACAGAGCGACGACGAAAACACAACCACAAGCCAGGCTACTCTTGCCGAAACCACTCTGGAGAAAAGCAAAAACATCTTTTCCTCTGAGAAAAGCCTCCAGAGCAGCGTTTTGCTCTTCTTTCAGTGAAGAAATACTCTAATTCCGATAAAACTTACTCGATGGCCACGCTAACGCTAGTTTCATCGGCTGAAGCCGCCATGTCCTTTAGACTTAACTGTCGCGTTTCTCGTTGCATCGTACCTCAACTCGCCTCAAAGCCAACGCTGATTGGACGTTTGTTTGGTGAACGGCTCCAAATTTTCTTTAACGGAGAGTCTCCAGACTGATCTGCGAGTGAAAGCTTGCGAGATCAGGATGGTCTCACGAGGCTAACTTTTATGTGATCTACTGTCGGAACTGCATTCATACAAGTTTAATGTCCCACATGCACAGTAGGGGGTGCAATGACGTCACAACTAGCAAGCTTTGTTGACTATTAATGACCTCTAGGTCGGATAAATATGACCTGGTCGTTCAGACAACTCGCATTTGAAAAGATCAGATATGTAGCGGATTTAGGTCCACATAGCCAAGTGGCCTGGGTCGCTTTGAAAAAAATCAGACCTGTGTTGTTCAGACGGTCATGAAAAGATCAAGAACAAAGCCTAAGATAGGAGTCTCCAAACCTGGACCTCAAGCTCTACTGAACTGCAGATTGTCCCTGCTCCAACACTGCAAATTCAAATGACTGAATTACCTCTTAAGTAGAATAAAATAGAACGTTATTGATCTCACAATGGAGAAATTCACTTTTGCCATCAAGTTTGGCAAAGGCCTGGTAACGAGCCATGCATTTGATTCAGCTGTGTTGGAGCAGAAATACATCAACAACCTAATAAACAGAGCCTTTGAACAATTGTGATGACAACTGCTAGTTTCAACAGCAGGACATTTATTTCAATAGTATTTTATCAGTGTTATTTTTTTTATTTTATTTACACGCATATATAGGAAATTATAAAAGCATGTCAAAAGCCCTTTTAATGACTGGTAGTAGGATTTCATTTTCAAATGTCCAATATAAATATTTTGCCTTGCTTTTTATTTGCACCTCAAGTGAGTTTTATACTACTTTAGAGTCAGATAAAAACTTTTTTTAATTGCAAGTCTAAACTTCTTGTTATCTGCGAATCAGTGACCCTTTTTTGTGTTGCACCCAGATCAATAGTTGATTTATGTTGGGTTGAGATAGTTGCAGCTTTGAACATTTGCTTACCTCGCATATACTCGATGGTGCCGTCCAGCACCAGGTTTAGCAAAGGGTCAAACCCTTTCAGAACCCCACTGGCTGAGAAATAAACACATGTGCAGCAGTTAGTGTATTACCTGACTGGTTTAAGGTGTAATTAGGTGAAATAAATTCACCTACCTTCTCTCCCCCCTTGGAACTTCACACGAATCGTCTTGTCGATGTATTTAGACAAGTCAAAGATGCTCTCCTTTTTCTTCTTTTCTTTGTCCTGCAGAAACCAAAGTTAGTTCAATGTTTTTTAATCACAGAACGCTCTCAACACCATTAGCATGGGCTTAGCTTGCTAACAAAGGTTATCAAAAACGTAGCTAATAAAACCGCATCATTACATTGGAATAACCGTTCTTCATTTCAACACACCAACAGATTAACACACAACCAGACCGATTTTTAGTATTAAAAGGTTAAAGTAAATGTTTGAATGAAAGAAAATGCGCAATGAATTTACCGCCATGTTAGCTACGTGACACGGAAGTTAAATGTTGACTGCAGGGACGTAGGACCAATCAAATCGCTCGTCGTCATTTGATGACGTTAGCAGATTTGCACGATTTTCAAGTTACACACATTTTGCTAGATACATTTATACATATATATTACAAAGCAAAAATAATTTAATCCCTTAAAAAAAAACAAAGCAAAAATAATTTAATCCCTTAAAAAAAAAGTACAAAATCTATATTTTAAAATCAGTTAAAAAATGTGACAATACATTCAGACATTATTAAAATAGACTTTTAAGTATTAATGTGAAAATACCCCTATTTTTTTGGTTTTTAAAATTATTATGCAGGTGTAGTCAGCAGTGTAGTGGGCCCTCTCTTTTAAATGCCTCCCAAAAAAAAATGACATGTAAGATTAATTTAATAATTTGTAGTATAGAATTAATTTGTAGAATTTACTCAATCAGAATCAGACATACTTTAATAATCCCAGAGGGAAATTACTTTTGTTGCACGCTCCAGATATACAAACATTTATATATTTATATATATGCATATGTATAACTATAAATCCAGATAAAATGAGAGTGATTCTGCTATTTGATCTCAGGGAGGACGGATTATGAAATAACTGAATGCTGGTCCATAGACTAGAGAGAGAGACAATTACAGATAATGAGTGAACCATTGGTTGATTCTGAGTCCATCCACATGGATGACACCTATTCTCACACTTAGCAAGTCAGTCGTTTCTTTTAACAGCTCTTTCAATAGCTTATTTGCAGCATTTAGTGTGGGCCGCTATTAAAATGAACATAACTTAATCAGGAGCAGTTTGTCTGTATTACTGGTCACACTTGCAGCCTGCATGAATATAAAATACAGATGAGGCAAACATTATAGATTAAACATTTATTTAAATAAAACATTTTAGATGAGAATTTGACATCTTTGTTCATATTTAAGCATAGATTTAAAAATAAAAATCAAACTCATCAAATAAGCGGAAAAGTTGATAAACTTGTAAATGTGAAATAAAGATTTCATTGTTACTCATTATATTTATATATTTATTATATGATGATTGGAATTTACCATTCAAATAATTCAATAAAAGAATACGTAACATAACAATATTTAACATAAATGCATTGCTATTTGAAAATAAGTGGGTACATCAGGCTGTATAACTGCGTATACCCTGGACTACTCCAGTGGGTGTAGTAGCACCTATGCTCTTCCGGATCAGTCAGGACAGATTCTATTTATAAACTTGCACTTACAACCACTTGCTGGGTTGTGTTTTGAAGTGAGACACAAATAGGTTTGGTAGGCTGACATGGCTTTCAGAGCTAACCCTGAGCAGGAGTCCCATAGCTGTAGAGTCTTCCTTCCTAAACCTGAGAACAAAACAGAGGAGGATGAATCTGCTCTCCTTTCTGAAGCCTCAGAGCCTTACCCAATGCCTGATACTACCCTACAGGTCAAAGGAGAGAGCTTTTATGTCAGCCGACACCATCTGGCCCTCCAAAGTCCTTACTTCAGGGCTCTGTTTTTTGGCTGTGGTGTGGAGAGCAACAGAAAACAGGTTGAGATCAAAGGGGTGGATCTGCAGCACTTCAAGGTCTTAATGGAATACAGCAAGACTCACAGACTGGCTTTGAACAGAGACAATGTTCTTGGTATTCTGGAGACTGCAGACTTTTTACAGCTGGAGAGACCCAGACTGCTGTGCTGCAAGTTCCTCGAGCGTGAGCTGCACCTCAGTAACTGCTTAGGAATGATGGCCTATGCATGGCAGCTGGGCTGTACTCAGCTGTACAATTCAGCACGGCAGGTGGCACTCACACATTTCTCTGCTGTTTTAGCCCAGGAAGATTTCCTGTGTCTTTCCAAAGATAGGGTGGCAGGCCTTCTTGCCAGCGATGACCTGGCCATCTTCAAAGATGATCTGGCCCTGGAGGCCATCCTACGCTGGGTGTTGTCTGACCCAGATCGAGAAGAACATTTCCTTGAGCTC
>NW_015150483.1:1531327-1595911 GCF_000732505.1 Cyprinodon variegatus
ATCCATCCATCCATCCATCCATCCATCCATCCATCCATCCATCCATCCATCCATCCATCCATCCATCGTAAAAGGCAGAGTCAAGTCTCCTGACTTGGAAAAGTGCTATATATTGTAAAACATCTCCAAGGAACATGAATGCTTTTTCAAGGCATAATAAAAAATATTTGATTTATTGAAACATTACAATATATGACTGACAACTTTTTCTATTTGGGATTTACTTTTATGTATTTTTACATTTTTTTAGGCAACAATGTGGTTGTGACGGGCGGCTACTTCAGGGATGTGCTGTGGTTCAGTGTGGACTGGGTCAAGATATACGACTGTGAAAATGAGCGCTGGCTGGATGGCCCTGCCATGCAGAAGTCCAGACACAGTCACTGCTCCATCGGGCTGGATTCAACTCTGTACGTCCTGGGTGGGAGTATGGACGAAGGGCTGGTGGCTGATGTAGAGAGGTTAATCCTGGGGTCAGAGGAGGGGTGGGAGGGGCTGAGCCCCATGGCCAGAGCAGTGGAGAGGGCGGCCACTGCTGCTCTGGGAATGTGTATTTATGTTGCATGTGGTCTAGATGAAAATGGAGATGTCTATGCAGGAATTCAGAGATACATGGTGAAGGAGGATCAGTGGGATGTGGTCTCCTATTCTCCATTTCCACGGTAAGAATAACTCCTCATTTTATCTCATCTAAATTGATCAAAGAAAAAAACAAGGATTTGAAACATAAAAGAAAAGTGTTTTAATTACATTTTTTGAAATTCCTTAAAGGTATGACCTGGTTGCCACTGAGCTCAATGGTGCCCTCTACCTATTTGGAGGCCAATCACTGCGCTTTGATGTAGAGACTGATGAATGGACGGTGCTTAATGAGGAATGTTTGGACGGAAAGTTTTTTTGTGGTTGCACCAACATCAGTGGCCAGATCTACCTGGTCAGTGAGAGGAAAAGTAACAAAGCATTCCCAAACATGGTGCTATTGGACCCATACATAGATACCTGCATTCAGACAGACGATGCCATTCCCTGTCCAATGCCCCTTAGAGGATGTGTCACCATTAGGATGGTCACATAATTTGACCATGCAATGAAGTTTTTTCCCTTCCCTTAAACTGAACCCAAAGTACCTTAAATGGATGTGTCTCTGCCAAAAAGTGCAGCTTAGATTTTCATCTGATAGCCCCCAAAAAAAACAGCTAAAAAATGTGAAAGAGAAATTATATATGATTTCAAAGCTGAAGAAACTGGAAAAGTTTTTTATTTTATTTAGCTCAGTGAATTTAATCTAGGAAAATGTCTGTTTTTTTATTTATTTATAACCACATCAATAAAAAAAAGCTGATTTCACAGCTAAATTGTTAAATATGGATCATTTATTTATTAAGCTTTTCAACAAGTCACACAGTGAATAAAATATCCATGTGCACAACAGAACAGTCAACTGTAACAGCTTTATAAAGGTATTAAAACAATAATTTAATGTCTAATAGGATCTAAACATATGTATGTCATTAAATAAATCAGCCCTTTTTATTTGAACCCCTCCTGATATTTACACTCCATTTAAAACCTGTATATACAGTAGCAAGAAAGATGTGCTGTCGGCACAGTGAAGGCAATCTTCAGAGAGCTTGTCTGCAGCAGAGGGGACACTGGCCTGCATAACTTATTGGATAAAATAATGCTTTGTTCTTTCAATCAGCAACTATTATCAAATATGCCACCCATAATAAAAAAATTCACCTTTTTTTCGCATATAAATGCGTCTGTGATGCAATTTTTATGCCGTACTCCAGACATATTGACCAGTAGTATCACTCACATTAGCATTTTTCTCACATGTTTGCCCAGTAAAGGTAAAGGATTTAGGATAAAGTGTTGATTCACAAATTTAGCACACATTTCTGGTTTCTTAAGCTAAAGGAACACTAACTTATGGGATAAAAAAAACATGCCAGTAGCTCAAAATGGAACAGCAAAACCAAAGGTTGGTTCTTACTACGTTGGAAAACAAATAAATACGAGTATCAGTCAAGTAAACATCTGTAGAAGCAGTACAATTTTTGTGAAGTATCATACAGTCAGAAAAAAAGCCCTACTATAAAGAAGTATGTGTTCTTTTTTGGACACCAGGGGGCGCACTATGTCTGCCCAACAAATAGAAACATGGAAGTAACTCAAAGGTTAATAATTAACTAATAATTAATTTCAGAACTGCTATGGACCTTAGGTGGTTTATAAACATGATCATTGTTTTATATCAAGTATGTACAATAAGATATGAGTTAATGTGTGAAATAAAATGTATGTATTTATTTTGTTTTAATATATACAGCCATGGCAAAAAAAAAAAGACCACTTTTGTTTTTTTCCATTTTTTTTTTGTTTGTTGTTGTTCTTAAGGCATAGTTCCTGAACAATACAATGAACAAAACAGAAGGGTGGTCTAATAATTTTTCCATGACTGTATATCACATATATTACACAATGATTAGATTTAGAGTGCTTCAAATGAGGAAAAAAATAGAGACTGTCTTTCTTAAGATATGTAGAAAGAAATCGCCACAATAATATGGATAAATACAAATAAATAAAAACCTAGTACACACTATGAATAGAAGTGAAATACATCTTATGATTTCCTTGTTCAATGTGATTTATTAGCTGTTTGATTCTGCTTCCTGTACTTCTTGGACTGGTTTTAATGTTCTACAATCATATGTGTTTTGATGCTCTATTTTTGTATGAAACGAAGGATTCAGACCTACCCTGATCTGAAACTGTCAATGTACTTTGCTAGATGCAAACACACACAAAAAAGGAAAACATTTATCTCCAGTGAGGAGAGATAGAGGAGATCCCATTATCTGGCCTTACGCAGTCTGCTGTTTAAATTCCTCTGGTTGGTCAGGTTGTTTAAGACACAGTTGTTGGCCAGAGATGTCCGTTTGGAGTTGATTGTCTCCTTCCTTTCCGCAGAGTTGCGCTCACCCTCAGGTTCCTCTTCTTGTTCATCCCCCTCACTCTCCTCATCGCTTCGCACATCTCGCTCCACCTGCTCTCAAAAAGTCACAGGTTATCAATCTTTCCCTGTCAATTATCTCCATCGTGTTGCTGATTTAACTGCACTCACCACTCCTTTGAAGACAAACTTGTAGACCATGCGCAGAATGAGGTATGCCCAGAAGATATGCAGAGCTTGCAGCACTAACAGCAGTACGTTGAAGAAATAATAACCAAAGAAAGGCTCAAAGAACTCCATGGATACCACCATTGTGGTGTGGACAATTCTGGAAAAAAGTGGGACAGAAGTGGTGACTTGCAGCCAGTTTGACATTGTCTCACTCTTACAAGCAAAGAATAAAGATCTGGATTATTTTGTTTTACAGTTTTATAGTTTAGTTTTAGTTTAACCCTCTATGCCTATTATTATAGATACCAAAATCCCCATATTTTCTTTTTTTGTTTTGTTTGTTTTTTGTGTCCTCTTTTGCCAATATAGCTCTGGGAATAGATCTCCCAGAGCTGGATGATACTCCAGCAGCTTTGCTTTCACAAGCACACCAATATCACCTTTGCCATAAGGTTCAACTTGATACTTGTATATTAAACTTCATTGACATTTATTTAAGTAGTAAATTTGTTTACAATGGAAACAGAGATGGAAAGGGGGGTGAGAAAAAAAGAGGGGATAAGAACTAAGGGGGGAAAGAGAGAGAGAGACAGGATAGAGTGCATGAAAAGATAAAATGAAACAAAACAGCAAAAATAGACAACAGAAGATATACAGTACACCTAGAAGTCTGCTTCCACACCTGCATGAGATGAGAGGGACAGAGTACAGAGAAAATAACAACAGCAAATAGACAACAAA
The DNA here is from genome assembly GCF_000732505.1 of Cyprinodon variegatus. Taxonomy (NCBI): domain Eukaryota; kingdom Metazoa; phylum Chordata; class Actinopteri; order Cyprinodontiformes; family Cyprinodontidae; genus Cyprinodon; species Cyprinodon variegatus. The sequence continues at coordinate 1,535,202 of NW_015150483.1, forward strand.
GTAAATACAAAAAAAGTTTCAAGAGTAGCAGGTATCCTTTAGATATCCATGCGTGTCCGATTCAAAACCTATGGTGATTACAAAATAGTATTTCGTATTAGTGTGTAGCCGTGAACACCTGGAACCAAACTCCTGTGCTATGTATGCATGGTCATGCTCATTTATAAAGGATTCACAAAAGCTTCTTCAGAAGGACAATATGCTCAATAGCAGGTGTGAGCGGCATCAGACTCGCCCTACTGGAACCAAAGAGGTGATGCAAGCCCCATTATCCAGAGGCACCCCAGATCACTGGGACACAAGTAGAGCAGACATTACAAAATCCTTAAAATACGTTTACTTAGGCTCACACTTAAAATTGTAGAAGGTCTAAGCTGGGAGAGTGTTGGCCTAGTGGTTAGAGCAGTGCGCTTGTTCTATGAGAAGGGTGCAAGTAGCCGGTTCGATCCACACAGGCTGAAATCTGGGTCTCTTAGCAATACCCTTTACCCCAAACTGCTCCCCAAGGGGATGGGTTAAATACAGCGATACATTTTCCCAATGTGAGATCAATAAAGTTAAATTACATTATTATTATTATAAACCCCCAAATAGACCACATTAGGATATAATTGCTAATGAATTGCTTTAAACTAAATGAGACTTATTGTTACTCCTGCTTGTTATATTTTGTACAGCTAATGAAAGAAGGTTTACCTTATGAATTTAAACCATCATTGTAATGATTTATCAAGATTTTCCAGATTAATAAGATTAAAAAATACCTAATTTTCAGTTTTCTATAGATGCATTCTGTATTTATTTTTTGGTTTTCTTAAATATTTGATGAAATATTTGATGATGTGAAATCCAATGTGGCCTTTTATAGGAGACACAGCATGGCAGATCTTACACTATACATGTGCAGCTTTTTGTCAGGTGGGAAGTTAACATATTTGGTACATTGGAACCTTACCTGCAAGGAAACACCACAAGTCTTGTAACCAGGAAGACCACAGCAAATATGACAAACAGTGAATCGCATATCCTGGTCATCACGGCGTAGTGTAACATCTTGGCAGACTAAGACACAAAAGGGGAAAAAATATGCATTCTTACATATTTGTTCCAAGGAAAGTCCTAAAAGACATGATTATCATGGTTTTCATTTTCATATACATTTCTTTTTAAGTAAATAAAGGCACAGAGGCTTGTTGAAAGAAGTAAAGAAGAAACCTTGCTGTTAAGGTGACAGGACTACTTTAAAGCTGAGCCTGGTGCAACATTCTGCCACCAGTGGGCAAAAAATAATTTGTTTATGACACAGTATTTTGGTTTGCAAATGGGTACATTTGAAGTTAGAGAAGTGAAAAGTTGGTCAGGGAGCTCAGTGAAAGCAGTGCTCTTCATAACATCACATTAAAAAACAGGTATACCACAGTGAAGGTTTACCCATGAGAGCACATTGAGCCCAGCGGTACTGAGTATCAGTAAATTTAGTGCTGATCAAAGCAGAAAGACTTGAGAAACTGTAGGATTCAGAATTTTCTGGATTTCTGCTTGGCATTTCATGCTTTGGATCATCTTGGTAGTTTACAGCTTCTGCAGAACTGGGTGAACTCCTCTGGCCTGGCATTTGAAGATGCTCTTTGTTTGTGCCATCTCAGATATTTTTGGCACATTCATAAGTGGTTTCTATTCTTTCTCTCTTTCACTTGCTACAGATGAAATACAGAATCAAATTAATTCGAATGAGACCCAACTTTATCTTCCATGCAAACCAGAATTCTAGGTTCCATAATGTTAGACTGCATAGAGTAAGATAAGGAAAGTCCATCTCCCATAGTAGCACTGACTGTAGCTCAAAGGGATGAAAAGTAATCTTGCAATGTGGGTTTGCACCCAGCCTATGCCTGTTCCTCTCAACCCTAAGCTGTGCATGGTTGCTTGAAAATAAATGGCGAATAGATGAAAAAACATAAACCTTTCTCTGCAGACAAAGCCCTAGGACATCAGGACACTGATTCAAATGGTTTGTAAGGGAAGTTCTTAGATTTACCACAAGTTTGAAAGCTGAAAAGAAAACTGGCAATCACTGCTGTAAGTGTTGCCAGATATCCAAGCCTTTGCTTCCTAGCAATGCTTCTGCACTTCCCCTTGGCTCAGCTGTAGAAAAATCAGTCACCAACAGGAGGGAAGCTGATCCTGAATCGTTTACAAAAACTGTTCCTGCTAAGTTCTTTTCAAATGCAGATGCCTATGTACCTCCTTCAAACTCATTTCAATGCCAACCAGTTAAAAAGAGGAGAAACTGAACAAAACAGGCAGATGAAGAGAGAAAAAATTCAATATTAGAAATTAGTTACTGCAATTAAGTATATTCAGAGAACTGTTAATTAGCAGTGAAGCATGGCTGCATTACTCTATCCTCCAAACTAAATGTTTTGTCGTTTCGTTATATTAGGAACTAAACGGATGCAGCTTTTAGACCATCCCAGATTTAACTATTTTTGACCTGTGTTGTAAATAAAATGTCATAATTATGGAGATGTTCAAGTGGGATGTTCAATTACACACTATTTGAAAAACATGTTTGATTACTGCTGTTGTACCTGAGGATGAAAGTTGATATAAAAAAAAAAACAACATAGAAAATGGATTAAATCAGATATGTGCTTAAACTGTGTAAAATACATATAGTTATATAGTGCAGATCTTTTTAGTTTCCTCCTGCTAACATCAAATTAGACTAAACATTTCCTTCTTTGAGCCAGATAGAATAAATAAAAAATATTTCTATTGGCTTCATGCTAAAATAATCAGAAAAAAATGATTTAAAAAAAAATGTTCTATATTGATAAATTTACAAATTATTTGGTAACTGCTTTAAACTACATGAATCAAGTCTAATGTTTTGGGCTTCCTTCCACAAGCATCTCATGTTTCGCTGGAATTTTTGTCCATTCTTGTCCATGTTTCTAGGAAACATTGTGTGCTTACATTCTAAGAAACGTCACTTTATCATATGGTCTCCATAATGTTGATTTAATTATACTTCACCAACATTACCTGTTTGAATCAAGTATTGAGTCACTGTTGGGTGTTGTTTTTATTACCTCCCTGCCTTGAGTAGTAAAAACATTTTTATTTAATCAGACTTCAAGACATGTCATGAAAAGTTGAGATACTGTCCCTGAGAGCATTTTGAAACTTTGATCTGACTTGTAATGTTGGCTTTTGGGTGCTGGCCTCTTCCTCTGAGAGTGGCCTTTCTGCCCATCTAAGAACGGGAATCATTCCACTAATAATATTCTTTGAACAGCTATAGCCAGCAGATGGCCACAGCTTCACTTTATCTTTATCAGGGCTTTTCCATTTTGTTTTTAAAATCCTAGTTTTCTTAGTATCTGTAAACTTCTAGTTTTAAAGAAAGTTAAACAGATCCTTTAATAAAAGATAGTTTTGATTACTCTATCATATCTTGAACAGGGAAAGATTAGTTTGATTTAATATCCCGCAATAAGGCAAAAAAGTTTTGCCTTTTTGAACAGGTTATGTATTTTTGCAAAACGTGTGTTGCTCTGTAGAAAGTGTAACATATTTAACAGCAGTTCTCTCTTGTAAATGAGAAATTGTGTCTCAGAGAAGCCACCCATAAAGTATAAATAGAGGTTTAGTCATAAAATAGGGCGTTAACTGTAGATTCTATTGAAACAAATAACTTGTTTCATATCTTTCTTCATCTCTAAGCTGACAATGGTATGTGGATTGTTTAGATCTTATCAATGCCATGTGACTTTCAGGAAGATTCTCTGTATGAAACAAACGACAGTCGACTATTAATCATTTTGACAGATTTTCAAGTAACATCTCTTAATCTCTCCCAGAGAAACCATACAGAACCAATAAAAATGGTTATGAACTATTTTAACCACACACAAAAAATGTATCTATTTTACACACAAGTTATATTCAAGGCTTTTTTTGCCTAATAGCACAATAGTTTGTTGATCTTCCTTTGTAGGATTTCTAAAAAATCATATGGAAACTTTCACAGAAAAGTCACAAGCAAACTTCCTTGAGATCTTTGTGAGGCTTTCTCTGAGCAAAACTGAAAGAATTAGCTGTTGCTTGGGCCTTGGTGTGGTGCATTACCTCGAGCAGGAAGTCGGATGAATCATGTACCAGCATCACCAGTGTACCAACCCTCACATAGTTGGCGCAGTAGGAGAAACAGATAAGAAATATAGTGGCAATGTGATGCACCACCTGCTCTTTGAAATCCTGAAATAAATGAAGAAAAAGTATTCTGAAATAAAGCTAGAACAAAATCTCCTCAGTATAAAGTTATTCTACAAAAAAAAAGAAAAAAATCAAACAGAAAAGCTTTTAAAGCAACCAGCATTTCAATAAACAAAAGTGAATTACATTTCTAAAGAGAGGAATTAGACGAGTAGGAATGCTGTACTGTACATCTGTGCTAAACTAATTCTCCATACAACATAATCCTGGATAATTTACTTTTATATTGTGGCAAAATGAAAAACATTAAAGCCCACAACCAAATAATCCAGCATACTTTCTAAAATAGGTTAGACCATGGAAAAACAACTAACAAATACCTGAAAATCACACCAAACCAGATTTACACAATTTTATGCTTGACTGTCTTCCATCAGTGATCAGCATATTGGAACCAAGACAATCAGATAGTTTTTTTTTTTTTCCAGTCAGTGAACACACCATAACTAAGCGTCTCTAAGTCCCAGAACCTGGTGTGTAGAGTTGATTACAGAGGAAACAAGACTTTGCCGTGACATTTTTGCTGTGGTGAATTAAGGCACAGAAACACAAACTCTTGTGTTTCCTATGGATGTGCTTTGGCTACCAGAGTTACTCTGTTTATCTTTTTGATGGCTCCAGTACTGTTCATCATGGGACATCTCACTGATAAAGCCTGACAACTCTACACGCAGGCTGATGTCTGCAGTCTGTAATTCAAGCCACCCTGAACATACCGTGCAACAGAAGCCTATAATCTCGTCATCTATAATAAGAGGGAAATGCTGTTTCACCCACAGCTCTGTGACACTGACTGCTGTCTTTCACTCTCTCTGTTCTGTTCTTATCATAATTATTTAATTTCTACTTACAAAAATAATCATAAAGCCTTATTATAATTTAATGTATAAATGTAAAGCTGGGATATTTATCAGTAATACAAAGTTGGCCACGACTATAATTTATTTTAAATGTATCTTTCAGCAAAAAAACGGAATATACTGAGATATGGTGCATCTTCAGATTTTAATATGTAAGAAAAAATAAAAATATAAATGCATCATAATCTGTTTTATGAAAAAATGATTTAGTTAGTTATCACAGAGGCATATCCATGTTATATTAATGTAGAATGAATAATGAAGTGTTTTACTGGGCTTTAATAAAATTGGTGACTACAAATCATTTACAACATTTATTATCTCTAACTAAATATGCTACTACTAAAAAACACTTAATCCTTAGAAGAAATAGCTAAATGCGTTTTTATTGCACATAGGTGATGGTGTTTTGCGTCAGGCTTGTACTCACTTTTCGCTTGACGTCCACAGAGACGCTTAGCAGCAGGGACAAATAGAAACTCAGCTCCAACATGTAATACCAGTAGTGAGCATTTGCCACAGGCTGAAGAATGAGAGGAAGAGCATCACAATGAGCAAAAATCTACATTCATATAAGTTCAGTCAGAGGAAATTCATGGTGTGCAAAGCTGAAAACATATCTTGAACACTTCTCTTGATATTACAGAAAAAAAAACCTAATCTTAATTTTTTTTATTAGGATTAAATGGAACAGATGAAGAGAAACTACTTGATAATTCTGAATTTGAAGGAAAAGAAGCAAGTTTTCTTTTACACAGAAATTTCTAATAGCTAAAGCCCTATGTGTGTTGTTACTGCGGACGTTGAGACCGCCATGAGAACGTTACAGGGGGAAGTGTGGGCGTGGATTGGCTGCCACGCAAATGGACAGAAACTGCCGCCTGTAGTGATTTCTAAGAGAAAGACTTTGCCTAAAGATACTTTTCCAGCTGGAGTCGTTATTAAGGCAAATGAAAAGGGCTGGATGGATGAGGAGATGATGAAAGAGTGGCTGAGGGAGGTGTATGTAAGGAGACCAGGTGGTTTTTTTCCACGCATCACCATCGCTGTTAATCTGTGACTCCATGCGTGCCCATCTCACAGCCGATGTGAAAAACAAGGTGAAACAAATGAACGCTTTGCTTGCTGTTATTCCGGGAGGTCTGACAAAGGAACTTTAACCGCTCGACATCGGTGTGAAGCGGCCGTTCAAAGTAAGGCTGCGAGCGGCGTGGAGCGATGGATGACAGACAGAGACCACAGTTTCACGAAAAGTGGAAGGCAGCAGCGGGCAAGTTACGCTACAGTTTGCGGATGGATTGTAGATGCTTGGGCTAACGTATCTGCTGGCACTGTTGTTCGAGCTTTCGGAAAAGCCGGCATAATTTCCGATGAGCCGCACGACACGAAAAGTGACTCTGACAGCGAAGAAGGGGAAATTGGCATGTCTGATTTAGTGCAGCTGTTTAATTCAGAAACAGTTTTGCTCCCGCTCTATTTTTAAATATGCAGTAGAGGTATTTAAAGAGGATATGTACCGGTATATAAAACCCGCGCCCTATAATCCGGTGTGCCTTATGTGTGTGTTAAATACAGCAACGGCACACATAACTGAGACTGCGCCTTTTATTACGGTGCGCCTTATGGTCGTGAAAATACGGTAATAGTGAATTAGGCAATATTTGCATGCAGTAAACCTGAGTAAATGCATTTGCACCACCAACCACCAGCCACTAACATGTTTAACAGTGAGGACAGTGTGTAGTTCAGGGTGATGTGGATTGTTAATCCACCCTAACCTTTTGCACGTCGACCAAAAATATCAAATTTGGTTTCATCTGAACAGAGCGCCTTCCTTCTCAGGTTTGCTGTCTCTCCTTAACTCTATCACTACTTATGCAAGAAACCATACGTGCAATAAAGCAAAGAAAAACTTACTTTCTCAAAAATGCTTTTGGACTTGCCTCACCTGTCCAACCACTTGCATACTGCCACTAAGCTATGAACAAAATTAAAGACTTGAAGGTGCCGAAAGCGGCTAATTTGAATCTCAAGAACAAGTTAAAAGAAAAAAAAAAACAATTATCGACATTACTCCCAGTCTTAGTACACGATGGCCTATTTCATTCAAAGGAATTGTGTAACATCTCAAATAAAAGTACTTGCATAACATCCAAGACTGGGTGTTTGCAGGGACACAATGGCACTAAGTGAATGTGGAAATGTATTCCTCAAAACACATTCTTTATCGCCACAAAGGCCTAGAGATCTCAGAGCAGCATGGCGTGCTGGAGTCTAAAGGTATTTTAATCAGGTGTCACTTTTCTACTGTTTTCTCTCCACGAGTTCATGACCGTGAAGGTATGCATGCATACCGAGCTGTCATTTCACCACATATATTAGCTTTAAAATCAGAGTGTCAGAGAGAGTCTAGATGTATGAAAACAGGTCAGCAGTGAAGGAGGGGAGGGAATCTTAAAAAGTCAGCAGGAAGGTGTGTGTTAAACAGCCAAAAAAAATTAATCTATGTCTTTTTTAATAATAAGTAAAACAAAATTATTTATTTTCTTTAAAACCTGATGGGAAACTGTACTCACAGGTTTAAATAGACAAAAATTAAACATTCTGTATCATATACTATACAGATTATGTTTAATACACTAATCCCAACGGTCCAACAGATAAAAACTACTAAATCCAATCCCTCCCATTATATTGAATGTACGTATGAAAAGATCATTACATTCCAGTCTGTCATATTAATCAAATATGGCATAGTTACACAAACCAACTGTATTATTTTCCATTTATTTTCAGCTTCTTCTTTCATGGATTATTATTATTGATATGAGAAACCGCTGCACATCCTTCTTCTTTACATCCAGAAACCGTCTCTTTGAACTTCCCCATCTGCATTGTAACTTAAATTTCCCCAATGAAATGGACTGTTCTTCCACTGCAGACGTCCAAACCATCTCAGCCTTGCCTCTCTGAAATTCTCTCTGGATAATCCTCCATTTTGGTCACTCAATAAGCATCCTCAAACTGCCATCCTCTGGTTGTCATCAGATGATGTCATACCACCCCACACCAAAATCCTACAAACCTTTCCTCTCTTAAACTACCTCTAACAAAGGTATCCAACACTTTCATCCTGCCTCGGTTCTGTTTTCCTCCCTCATCCACTAACTGTTGCTTTCGATCTCTAATCTAAGATAGTTCAACTCACCATCTGTACTTCCTAAAGATTTAATTATGCCAGCTCTCTCTCTCTCTTTCTCTCTTATGCACACACATAATCTGATTTGTTTCTGTAATTTACCTTGTTTCCATTCAAATCAGTTTACCTTTATATCCTCAATTCACAGTAACTTGTAATACCAACATGTCTTGTTTATAATCACCAATAAAAATCAGAATATTCTGATCAAATCTGTCTATTAGCAGATTGAAGTTCAATTCAAATACATTACAATGCTACCTGAGTCATAAAGCAACAGTCAGATTCAGTTTGTGAAACATTATCTAAGGAAGTCTAGATGATTGCATCAAATCATTAGCTACATACAGTTCATGCAAGCAAAAAAAAAACTTTTTTTTTACACCACATAACCCAATCTGCAGAGATAATAATGATAATAATGGAGCTGTAACTGTTAAGTCATCTACAGAAGAGACAGAGCAGGCTGTACTTCCTAAGTGTTTGTAGCACCACGCTACGCATCTTCTATAAGTATGCTGTAGAGTGTAATCTCTTCCTTCAACATGGCTGGAGTAACAGCATCAGAGCGTATGAGTTAAAAAAGCTCAACAAGCTAATAAAAAAGACCAATTTTGTTCTAGGAACTCAAGAACCTGATGATTTCACGAAGAAGAATTCTTAATAAACTGAAGAACAACATAGACAACAGTGTACAAAACCAATATAGTGTCTTCAATCAAGGGTTTCTCCAGATCTGGTTCAAGACAGATGATCCTTCCTACCTTTATCTAACAACACATATAACAACTCTTAAAAAAATAAAAAAATAATAATAAAACAAATTTTCCTTTGTGACCAGTTATTTACAAATTGAATTGCATTGAATTAAATATCAGGAAGTGTTTTCTTCTTACTCTGAACATCCTGCAGTTACCATTAGAATAGAATAAAATAGAATAGAATAGAATAGAAAATCCCTTTATTGTCACACAATGGGGAAATTCTGGTGTTTACAGCAGAAAAAGATTATGAAAACATTGGTCACACAATTGTGGACCTTAAAAATAATAAGAATAACATAAATAGAGAAGAGTTAAAAGATAGACAATAAAATACTGTACTGCAATGTGTTTTAACAATATACAAAGTGTGCACCTGGAGAATAAATATCCATTATACAGCTACAGTATGGACATTTTTACAGTAATGGATATTTAAAAATAGCAGCAACATCAGAGATGTGAAAAATGAAAGCAGCATAATTTCATTATCATAATGAAATCACACTGTATCCAACTCAGTGATGCAGAACATAAACTAAATGCAAAGTCCTTATCAATAACAATGTGTTTGAGTCATGCTGTCTCCTCCTCACCTGTTTTGGATATCCCCTCCAACACTCACTTTGATCCCAGAACCAGGGAGTCTGGAAGATTTAGTAGAAACAAACATTTAGGAAAACTGAATATCATCTTTCTAACATGAATAAACTGAATGCATTTAAGAACATTCTTGTCAACAGGTTGATGGGCAATTCTTTCATCGACTCATTCATTTTCTGACAGACTCTCCAAGCAAATTAAATTGAAAGCATAGAACCGTCTCTTAAAAAGAGGCTAACAAACTTACATCAATCAGCGAGCAGAGTCCTGCGATGAAGGCAACGAGGTAAAACACAAACCGCCAACTGTGGAGATTGGGAATCATCTATCAAGAGCTGTGACACTCAATCTGCAATGTGCAGTTTAAACCAAAGCAACACAAAAATGCAAAGAATAATCCACCAAGAATCCACAGATGTAAGGAAGACTTAGGCAAATTATTTATATGATTTATTTATTGAATCCATTAAAAAAGGAACTCACGATGCCTCACAGAACTTCTTGGTGTTGCTGGGTCGGTCTTGGTTTCTTCTGTGTCTGAACCAGGTTTGAATCTTTCTTTGAGAGAGTCCACACTGCCTTCCCAGGCTCACAACTTGACTCTAAACACACAGACACACACAAAGAGACCATATAACGCAATGTTTCACATTTCAAACCAATCTGCCCAATAATTCTTCAGCTAGCAGCTTTCCTACTATACAAATCGAATATTTAAAATATCTAAGCACTCGTCAGCGGGTGAACATTCAAAACACACATTTTTAAAGTTCACATTTGTTTCTAAATAACAATGATAAAGGAATCTCATTTAAAATCAGGCTTTATGAATTTATCTTTTTCTCAAAAAACATTAATTTTCTGTCAAGCTTGTCCCTGCTGGGGTCACGTAAGGTGCTGGTGCCTATCTCCAGCGATCTACGGGCGAGAGGCAGGGTCCACCCTGGACAGGTCGCTAGTCTATCGCAGGGCAACACAGAGACAAACAGGACAAACAACCATTCACACACACACTCACACCTAAGGAGAATTTAGAGAAGCAAATTAACCTAACAGTCATGTGTTTGGACTGTGGGAGGAAGCTGGAGTACCAGGAGAGAACCCATGCATGCTCAGGGAGAACATGCAAAATCCATGTAGAAAGAAATCTAATCCAGAAACTTCTTGCTGCAAGGCATATTGCCCACTGCCCACTGTGCAGCCCTACATTATTTTTTTCCATTTTGGGAAAAAAAAAAAAAAAGTATATTAGGCGTTATAATAAATTATAAAGCGCAGTTTTTTTTCTGGCAATATTTTGTAGATTTCTCCATATTTTCATGGACTTTGACACCAAGAAAGTTGGATTTTTTTTTTTTTTTTTTTTTGAGGTTTTTAGGTACTAGAGTCTTGTTTATTGTAAAGTGGCTGACAGGAAAGGGGGTATGAGAGAGGGGGAGAGACATGAGGCAAAGGACCACAAGCTGGATCCAAACCCGGGGCTGCCATGTCAAGGACACCGGCCTCCATACATGGGTCGTGCTAACCACTGTTCCACCAAAGCACAACTGACAGTTTGGATATCTAAGCAATTTTATTTGTAGATCCTAAAATAAACCATGGAGGAAATTTTAACAACTGAATCAATTATAGAGTTCCCCAAAAACAAAACATATGGAACCCAGAACTAACAAGATAAAATGAATTTAGTTGTGAGTTTACTTATTTTATTTGTCTTAGTAGGGTAGATTGTTGTTACACTCATCATATCTGAGCCACCACAGAGCATTGTAAAATAACATCTGGAATGAAACTTTCACAAACTAGATGGTTTTTAACATTTTAATCCAAACATTATTTTACACTGCCCTGTGCTGGTTCAGATAAGATGAGTGTTATAACCAACACCCCTGTCCCCTAATTAACTAGTGAGTAAAAAAACCTTTAGTAAATTAAATTAATGATAAAAGTTATCATCTAAATATAAAACAAGGTAAAAACAGCCTGCAAATTGAACACATTGGAATAAGAAAATATGGAAATATGGAATTTCAACACTTTCTCCAAATAGTTTTAACTTTTCTATGCTTATCCAGAGCTTTTAAACTTGCATAATATCCCAAGTACTATGGAGGACCGATCCTGCCATAATTAAAAATACGTACAGAAATAAATGAAGGACTTAATAATATAAAATTGCTTGAAAAAAGTAGCTAATAGTATGAATTTGTGTGCCATTAAATGTGACAAAATAATAAAACGAAGATATTTCTTCAACAATTGATCAATTTTTCATTAAAAAATTTACATTTTGACTTATACTTTTATTTTACTTTTCTTCTTGCTTTTATGCTGACTTATTTTTAACCCACTTCTTTTCTGTTATACATTTTTATCGAAGTCTTTATTTGGCTTTGTATATTTATTGCAAGTGGGTTTTTTTTTTTTGTTCCGTATTTCCACTGCAACCTTTGTACTTTTTTCATATTTATTCACACCAACATTTTTAAAAGATGTTTATATTTTTGTCTCATAATGATTTACACCACAACATTTTTAAAGCATGTTTTTAATTCACCATAAATATTCATTTTCACCCGCACTCCTGCTCAGCAAACGTTTCCAGGGAACCAGGCCTTGGCCAATAGCTGTAAAGCTTTGCCGGCTCCCGGCTGATTTATATTAATAGGTCCTTCATTTATTTCTGTACATATTTTTAATTAGCGGTCTTCCATAAGTATCATCTAAAGGTGAGATATACATGTACTGCTTATAAAAACACTTTTGCTCTGTTGAGTCCAACATTAGAGCGGCTCAGGTGGCTGTTAGTGTGATGCCGCCTTCCCTCTCCTTTTCTGCACACAGATACTTTACACACGTTTATGTTACACCTGAAAGGTCTGTTCAGGGTGAGACTTAATTACAAGCTTAAGATAACTTACTCTCAGTTAAAGTCAAAAAGGGCTTGGTTTTATATTGTGAGTGTAAGCTGAGACTTACACAACACACAAATCAGCTTCAAGTATGTCAAAAATGAGAAAATGACGGCATTAAACGTGGACATGCTGTACTAGCATGAACAAAAACATATTATAAAAATAGAGCTTGTTGAGCTGTAAAATAACAGTTTAATTTAATAGGTCAAGTCTTGTTTTGTTCTAACACATGCATTGCTAGGCTTGTCAGGACAGGAACACCAGAGCTGTTATTCCACCTGTCTCTGTAAACAAGCAGGTAGAGACATACATGCCTTCCTTTTTTCTAGATAAAGAAACTAAGATTCACATCTATTAAATTGTTCCTGTTTTTTTTTTTTGTGTGTGTATTTCAGAAATTAATTAAGTGGATGGAGTAACAGCTGCGAAAGGCATTTTTTGAAGAATATACTAAAAAAAAATCTGTAATCAACAAGAAGCTGCAGACTGAACTGAGCTTAGATTCCCATTCAAACTGAATAGGAATCTAAGCTCTGGGAATCTAAGTACAGTAGCTTTGAAAACATCAACCAAGAGGTTTGAAAAGTTAAACTATAATTTCTATTTATTTCACCGGAAACACTTCATATAAAAAAGCTAAAAAAAACTTCCTCCTTAATGCCTTAAAACGGTGCCAGCAAAATTCCCTTTCCTTTCCCCTGGTTAAAAGAGAATGTCAGGTGATCCCATTACTATCTCATGACAAATGAACCTCTCAATCATGTGGAATATAATGACTATTGAGAAACTTCTGCTCCCTTTTTGGAAACAAGGAAACAAACTTTGAATCATCAGGTTCATTCATATTGCAACACAGCAACACTTCACCCATCGCATATAAACATCAATGTCTTAAACCATCAAATGAATTATTGAAAAAGAAAGAAATTTACAATGTCTGCTTCATTTGCTTAAACATTTTCCAAACAGGTTTAACAGGCAGTGGTGACAGGGTGAGAACTTCTTTTAACATTTGCATCTTATCTGCAGCAACTTCAAAACAGAAACCCTTTTTTTTGACAGTTTAACTTCCAACCCTTATCATGCAAGTAAACTTTTTGACACAATTCACAATATAAAGAAGAAGAACCATTTAAAAAAGCCTCTCTGGTTATGTGTTGCTGCACAGTAGTGCAGTCGGTAGAGCTGGTTTGATTCTAAAAAATAGGTCCTGGATCTACTTAATTAATTAATCCCAGCCTGGAGTGCAGGTTAATGTCAATGTTTTGGTTCAGTCTGGCTACTTAAAAGTCCTCTCATAGTCAAAAAACATTACTTTACACTGAATTAGGTTCATACTCAGCATTCCCCTCAGGTATAAGTGTGTTAAAGTAGAGTGAGTATTTGTGCATGGCTGTTTGTTCTGTGTGTCTCTAAGTTGATAGACAAACAGAAAAATGAACAAGTTTAGAGAGCTGCACTAAAACTACATTCCTTCTTTTTATACACTTGTGTGTACGAAATGACAAAATAAAATCTGTCAATGTCTAAGTCTGAACAGCCAATGAATTTGAAAGTCAAGCCCCAGTCCCCCTGCTAACCTACAATAAGTTATATACTGGTATAGACATATGTCAAAAGTTTTGTTCATTTTGTTCTAGATCTGTTGACAAATCGTACAAAAAATTATGGTTTGGAGACTAAAGGATGGCCTCACAACTAATGCAAAAATGATGTTGTTTTGAGATTGCAACTAATTAAAATTGTAGCACCTTTGTCTTGCAGTAAGAAGGTTCTAGGTTTCATTCCCAGCCTTGGGGTCGCATGTTCTCCGTGTTTGTGGGGGGGTTCTCTCCTGGTACTTTGGTAAAACCTGACCATGAAATTAAAAGGTGACTAAATTACCCTTAGGTGTGAATGTGTGTATTTGCAGAGTTGTGTGCCTCTATGTTCCCCTATGGTGGACTGGTGGACTGTCCAGGGTGTACAGAGCCTTTCACTCACAGACACCAACCTAATGTGATTCTGACAGAGAAGCAGTAGAAGATGGATGGACTCATTTGTTACTTCAGTTTTAGATAAAAACTGATTATTTTATGAATTTTTGTATGTCTGAGAAAATATTCTGAAAATGTAAAAACATTATTTTTACCAGTCCAAGCCCAGCCTCCATCTTTCAAATTTATAGATTTTTTTTGTCTGTTTTTTTTTTTTTATATAGATTTGGCAACACCAGGAAGGACATCTATGTGCATTAAGTCCTAGTTCATCATAGTCTGTGAAAAAACTCTGTTTTGCAGGATTTAGGAATATGATTATCCATTAAATATTAGGTGAAAACTGCAAAAACCCTACTGAAGCGATCAGAATGGCGGGCAGCAGCATATTCTGATTGAACACCTGGGACTTATGGATGCTCCAGCAGCCTGTTTGCTTTGTAAAGTGGAGAAGATTAATCAGAAAGAAGAGGAGTACAAACTTGTGATGGCTCCCGGCTGATGTGTTTGTAGAAGGCATCCAGTTTTGGGATAGGTGGAGCTTGAATCCGAATCTGATCCTTCACCCCTAAACATTTGCTTAATGGAATGGCTATGATCCTGTTTAGAAAAATAAAAGAAAAAAAGAAGAGGTTAAATGTTTTATACAGTAAAAAGAATCTAATGTACAACTAAAGTGGACAATTTTGAATGAACTTTATGATGAAAGGAGCCACCTGCAGCTGCCCATTGTTGATCTTCAGCTCAGCATTGAGCAGCGAAACATGATCGTTCATTATGCTACCCCTGACAGCTTGTGATCTGCTCCTATCGGTGTATTGTGACATTTTGCCAGATAACCCTAGTCAGTAGCTGACAGGGCATCAGGAGACACTTGATCTGTGTGTGTTTGTGAGTGCATGTATAGGTCAGAGAGAAAAGAGGGACAAGAACAGCAAAAACACAATCAGAGTTTCTGAGAAAGAGCGAAATGTTTTGACAAATGACCGTATTTGTTGAACCTGGCAGCGTAATGACATGTGTAACTCTACCTCAGAGATAATCATCACAAAGTGAGAATGAAGGGACAGATCAGGGATAATGAGAAGGTCGGCGTGGCTTTATGTAGAGACGAACAGTCTCAGGTTACAGAAAGACATGTGGTGAGCTGAACACAGCCTGAGATGTTAAAATGAAGAACCACCTAATTCATCTTTCTGCACAACTACAACTATACAGAGCCCTATCAGAGACAAATCAGACACAGACCTACACACACATGAGCTGGCATCTGTTTTATTATTGTCTCACTGAGGCAAAGCTAATGTCATGATTCCAGAGTCATACTGAGGGTTATGCTAAAGGCAGAATGTTCCCTCCTCATGAAGCAGCAGGTCATATCTCACCTCAGGCAGCGCTGATGACAGAGCAGCTGATAACAAAAAGCATTCAAAAAACGTTCCTCCTATCTGATTAGCAATCCTCTGCGTCTGCATCTAGTTCTATCTGTCTTGTTTTACTCTAAAGCAAAACTTGGGGAAACAAATTGATTAACTTTCTGTCTTTTGGTTGCATCAGTTTTCGATTTGGCATTACAATTATAAATGAATTAAGGGCAGGAATTTAGAAAAAATGCAAATATATGTCCAGTTTTCTTAAGGTCCAAAAAGGCCACAAGAAGTTTAGGATTTTCAAGGGTCCAACTTTATCCCTTCTGCTCACAGGCAAAAATAATAGAGGACATTATATATTATTTATATTATGAAATCCAATGTTATTTACATGCTGAGTGCTTTTGAAAGTGATTAAAAGTAGTTCTTGTTACTGATACATTAAAGAGTGAATTGATGCACTTAGTGATGTTTAATCTCATCCTGAAAATGCAATGGATTGAATAATGTTATCACTGGAAACCTTTTAGACATTTTTCAGGATTCATTCTCCATTTTTCAGGAAGCATTTCAAACTCATTGACAACTAAAAAGATTTACATTAAAGAACTTAAGTTTTTTTTGTTTGTTTTTTTATCCCAATCTCTTTCTGTTAGGGTTAAAAGCATCTTTTTAAGGCAAGTCAATTCAATATTTTTTTTAATTAAAACTTAACCAGACAGATGATTACCATGAGATTCATTTACATCCTGGTTCTATAACCAGACACTCCAGCTACACCGTGTAAACAACCGGTAGGGGAGTTTTAATCCCTGAGGGACACAGACAGAAAAAACAACATAAAATCACATTCGTATGTCGACAATAAATATTGTCAGTCTAAAGGGTTAGCAACAGTGAAGTCTTACCTGTCAAATACGTATCTTAGGATTATAAAGGCAAAGGCCAGTGGCAAAGCGATGAGGAGATCCCTGGGCAAAGGAAAGCGACCTTCCTCATTGTCCATCTCAGTGTCCTGCCAGCGGATGCCAGGAGGAAGCCAGTACTTCTCCTGCCACAGCCACGTGTTCAACATGGTCAACATGCTAAAAATAAAAGGAAAGATGAGGTTTTGTTTCATATAAAACAGATATGAATCACTGAATTCATCTTTCATGGTAACAATAACCCAAAGACCTAAAATAAAGAACATTTTTGACAAACGATAGAGGGGCCTCACTCAATGACTACCGGCCTTTTGCACTGACTCCAATCATGATGAAGAAACCATCTCCTCTGCTCTCCACCTAAGCCAGCTCAGCTGTAGAAGTGGTCAGCAGCCCCGAATTCCTGGGGGTTCACTTCATAGACAACCTTTCCAATTTTCCTTTCCATACAAATGACAATAAATGCTGTCTAAGTCTAATTTCTCATGAAGCACATCTGTAATGTATACGTTTATTCCTGGACTATAGAAGGGCTAGAAAATAGCAAGATAAATCTGAATGCCTAAGTTTTTACTTTCTATAATTACAAGCAAACAACCTTGAAGAAAATGGTACCCGGAAATATAAAGTAAAGTTATATTTTGATTGGATGGTACACCACCTGTCAAACGGCAGACAAGAGTGCCCTGCACAGGATAGGGAAGGGATCTGAAGAGATCATATTAATAGAATGATTCACAGCTTTCTGCTTTAGGGCTGTAAAAATGCTATACCACAAATTATACAGGTATTTAATTTCCTTTTTCCAATTATCTTTTTTAATTTTCTACATTTCATCTACAAAGATATTTGCAAAACCAAATGGTTAAACGATTCTATAATACTGAATACACAGCCTTGCTGTATACCTGCTGCATTACATGGAAATGGCAATGAAATGTTTCAAACTGATCTCGGTCTTTCTGTATCTCTATCCAGGCAGGTATGTACTGAAAAACAATAGCTCAATAAGGCAGAACATTATGACCATAAACAATACTAATTATCCCCTAATCATTGAACTCGTTGGAAGTTCATTTTGGGTGAAAGCTAGTGTTAGTTCTAAAAGGAAGATTTCAGAACATACAGGGCATCGCAGCTTGTCAGCATAGCAGCAGGTCACCAACACTGATTCGAGTTTGTTAAGGAAAGCAGCATCAATAGGGCTATGAGAACCAGAACAGTACCCTGGAGCAATAGAAACAGATGGCTTTGTCTGATGAATTATGTTTTATTACATCTTGGCACGGTCAACATGCACAATGCTTCTCGGAGGAACACATGGCACTAGGTTGGAGGAAAGCTGGGGGGAAGCAGTCATCTAAAACCTTGAGACCTGACACCCATTTGGATGTTACTTTGACTAATACCTACCTAAACATCATTGCGCATGCAGACTTAGAGGAGCACAACAATTCCAGCGGTTGACTTGGCCTTTAAATCCCACAGATCTAAAATCAGGTATGTTTAAGGTTTGCCAGACAAGTCCAATCAGTGAAGGTGACATTTGGCACATATCTGGAGCTAAAATACCGCAGTTAGAAACCACAGCTCACCAACAGGGGTACAGTCCCTATGAGAGATAGATAAATCAGCTGGATGATATTTTTGATTGATTGGTTTTAGGTCACATGGGTGCATGCATTTCCATTTCCATTGCTATCCATTGTAAATGTTTTGTTTGTTTTGTTTAAATTGAGGCTTGTGCAACATTAATTATAACTGTGTCATTTTTATCATGTAAACAGAGGGGAAAAGGCCATTTCAGCTCTATGAATCAGTCTAAAAATATTGGCAGCACACATCGGGGATCAGTTAAACCAGGGGTCTGCAACCTTGGGAATCCAAAGAGCCATTTCTGCAAGTCCAGCCAAATAAAAGTGGTTGGAAGCCACAAATTTGACACACCCTTTTAATAAAACACAATTTTTCAAATTTAGTTAAATATCCACTAAATTTGTTTTCATTTGTTTGGAATTTTAGGTTTTGAAATAAGGAAAAAAACAAAATGCATGGATTTTCTTCTATAGGATGTTGATATGTGTGTAAAAATTATGTTAAAAAAAGTTTCCATAGTAATGACAAAAAAAATATCTAAAAACATCACAAAAATAACATTGGTTAATTTAATGTATTCTTTAGTGGAATTTCAACTGAGAAATTATTTTCAAAATCTGTTAAAACCTCTGAAACAAGCGCATGTTGTTATACCCTATTTGAAACCTTTAGTTGGTTCTTCATAGTTTAAGCCACTATAAGGAGCCTCTATTGAGGGTCCAAAGAGCCAGCTGTGCAGGGGCGGATCTAGACCAAATGTACCAGGGGCAAGGAGGGGGCCAGTGGGTTTTCATGGGGGCACAGAAAAGCATGAAATAAAAAAACAGGGCAAGGGATTCAAATATATTAATAGAGCTGCATGAAGTGAAATTTCTTTTCAGTAAGGTTCAATAAAAATTCTATTTCTTATGAGGTCGATATAAATCTATAATTTAGGAATTTTACATGTTTTTGATTTATTTTAAGTTAAAACTACCGTTTTCTATAAAATATGAATTAGAACTCAAGAAAAACTGTTAAATTCATCAAATTTGAACATTTTTTATTTGTTGTGTGAAAAAAAAACATTTAGCAGATGAAAACTGGGATCAATACCACTGAAGCTCTCACCTTATTGTTTTTGAATAATTAGTTAAACAGAATTTGTAAAGAAAAATAAGGAAATAGATCCAAAGGACCTAACCATGTCTGTTCCAGCGCATATCATCATTAGAATAATTTTCAGTATTATGTCTTCAGTACAGGGGCCAGGACATGATCTACAGGGGCACTGGCCCCCGTTGGCCCCTGTCTAGAACAGCCCATGCACCTGTGGCCTGGGTTAGACTAATGTCAAAATAATCGGTATGGACATCGGCCATAAAAAACTGCATCAGTGGATCTCTAGGCGCTAAACTTCAGCCTTATAGGGTCTGTTGTCTGCACCACACAAGACAAGCCTGATCTGTTTACCATTTTATTGTGAAAAAAGTAAGTTTGACACAAGCACAAATAACCATAATTATAAATATTATTAATAAAAATGTAATTTAAATTATCTAAAGGATCAATGATGTATTTAAAAATTAATTGAAATAAGGTCTTTGCTGGTTCTTAAGACAACATTAATTGTTATAATAACTCAAGACAGACACTAACATAATGCATGACATCCCTGCAGCTCAGTATATCCTTGCCTCCTCCGGCCTGTAAAGGCTGCAGCTTTATCTGCTTCCTACTGATAGGCTGCTCTGCGCATTCTGCTGCAAACGCAAACTAAGGTGCAATGACAGTAAAACAACACAGACCGATTTGGAGAGTGAATACTAGAGTAAGTGCATCAGTATTAGGATGAAATCCTTCTGCATTAACCAGTAATGATTTAGCGGAACCTGTCAGCGCTCGGAGAGAAGCGCAACCTGTCATCACCGCTTCATCCCGAGAATCCAACATTCTCTCTAATTCAACATTATTTAAAATAATATTAAAATATATTCATAGCAGCATTATATCGCGGAGAAATGTTGCGCTCACCTGTCCAGGCTCATGATGTGCTGAGGATGGGAAATACAACAGCGGCAAATGGGTAAGGAGGAGGAGGAGGAGCTTGTTTCTACGCCCCCTGCGTCCGCCGCGGGCGGGGAGAGGCGCACCCTTTCACCATCACCGTTTCATCATCGGATCCACTGCTTTTCAGATTCTTCACCGTGCGTGAAAAACAAACCAAGCCAAACCACTCCGCACATATTTAGCCAACTGGCAGTTCTGCGCAAGGGCGGAGCTAGATGGGGGGCCAGGGGTGGCCATGGTCCCCCTTAACCAATCATTGGCATAATTTCCCCCCTCTAATAAGATGGTGGCAGCACTAATACTCTCAGGTGGAATATTCATTTTAATTTTTCATATATTACTTACTATTTTTTTTCATGTGTTCTTGACAAAAAAAACACAGTGGTTAATTATACACATCAATATAATAACATTAAAGATGATAAGTGCAGAATTAATGACCTCTTCAGAACAAGATTTTATGTTATATGAGGTAAAGAGAAAACGATGTGTCTCTGCATTCATCTGGGAGTCTTCAGTAAAATCATAGATAAATAACAATAAAAAAAAAACATTAAATAATCAATTTATGTTGATATTAGTGCTTTTAAATATCAATTTTATACAGAATTAATCGATAAAAGTGGGTAAGTAATGACAATGAAAAAGATGTTTGCCGCAGAACTCAAACTTGAAAGTATTTTATCCACTATACCTTTTATCTCGAAAGCACGGATGTTTAAATATATGCGTCTTTTTGTTAGCAAAGGCTGTAGGAAAGTATAGTTAGTCTTATCTTTGGATTGACCGTGAGGTTCTGGCGCCTATACACTTTCAGCCACCCCTCAGTGTACACTGGTTATTGCCTGGCCACCCTTATAAAAATGGCTATGCCTCTGGTTCTCTAAGAATATAGATATTTACTTAGAGTCCCTTGCAAAAGTCTTTATATTCCTCATTTTTGTTGCAGATATCAAATTTGATAAAATTAAATTACTAGTATTAACAGACAACCCTTTTCTCATGTCTTTAACTAGTTGTCTTCCATGGTTTCCCTGGATCTATTCATCATTAATAACCATACATTATACTAGGTAGGCTGCTTCCTCGGATGTACGCAGCCTGCGAATTGAGACGCAGCATATATTTCTCACTGAAAGCAGTTGACAATATATTTTAACATGCATACTAACAACTGCGTTTAAAGCTTTACACTGTGAAATATTCAGACTTGGTCATTTGCTTCTTGTGCACATTTAAAACAATATTATTTAGTATTTGCTTGTTTTTTTGAATAAATGAATAACACCAGAATGTGAACATAATAGTGCATAACAGTTAAATAATGATTTAAACGAACATCTTAAAGAGTTTACATTACAATGTTATTCAGTTTGATTCAGTGTGATTTGATGATATGATATAGCTCATATTATCGAGGTTTAATCCATGAGTGATTAGTATTGTTCGCTAAGCAAACACATTTTCGTTTTGGCCACAGTAATGTTTGTTTTTGCAAAAAGCAGGAAAACCTCTTAATCACCAAAACCATCTGTTGTCATGCATGATGGTGCGTGGACTTTTCCTATAGTTCAAAATAAACATTATAAGGAAGATGATTCCAATCATGCAGCTGCGAAAAAATATTACGCTGCAATTTGATAGTACCAGTAGTTATTGATTGTCGCTTTACTGCTGCCAAGTATTTTTATTAGACAAAAATTGATGCAATTCAATGAATAGGTTTCAGAAACCCCCCAAAATTGGTTCATATTTTCTGTGAACAACCAAGGAGGGACACTCTCTGACTTCTAACAAGATTCAGAAAATACCAAAAACTGCTTCTTTTTTTAGTGCTAATGCTGCCTTTAACAAAAATGGCATACACAATCTTAGGTAATAAAAAAATAGGTTTTTTTACATTAACCGAAGTGTTACAATTTCATGTGGTTTTTATCAGAATTCATTTCTGATCAAAAAGAAGGTCAAACTTTGAAATTGATTCAAAGCAAATTTTTAAAACATTTCAACCTAAAGCTCTAAGCAAGTATGAAGAACATATTTAAAAGTATGTATTGCTAAGACTCTTAATCAGTTAAAAAATAATGGAATTGTTTTGAATGTTAATTAACTTTCAGACTTAAACTTTAACCCAATTCTTAGAATTTGTGATGTGATTTTTTTAAAAGACAAAAACTCCTGTTCTTCCAAAGTCAACAAAATCGATCCTTAAGTATGCTGGTGGAGATTCTTAGTCATCCCGGTCATAGCTGTTCCAAAAGCAAAAATAAAACAGCAAACTTTTCAATTCAAAATGTTTTTGAATTGGAAGCTTTTTAAATTTTTTCAAATTTCAGCTTTCACCCAGGAAGATTTTTCAATTCAAAATTAATTAAAAAAACTTATTGGATGGAAAGCAAAACCTCTTCAAATTGGAAAACAAAGTCAAGTGATTTGGGTTTTTTTTTTTTACTTTTTTGGATCCATAGGTAACAACAGCTAGCTTGACAAATTATTTCTTTGTTATCATATTACAAGTATGATTAATAATAAGGAATTCACAACAATTTGGTTAATGTACTGCATATTCAACAGAAGAACAAAAAAAAAAAAGAAATGTGGGCTTTGGTTGTAATAAATGTAGCTACATTTATCTAGGAGTAGATATTCAGCGAAAGCTGATAGGATTCAGTGTTATGCTTATGTGGGTTAGCTTTTCATACCAGCCATACTCCAGCAATAGTCACAAAAGAAAGGCATCAGGAAGAAGACGACAGGAGACTATTTACACAAACTTCCTCTTTTTGCCACATTGAAATAATAGCAGGATTGTTTTTCTTCCTGTGATGAATATCAGGGTGTGCAAAAATGTTAAACTTCCAATATTACAGTACAGTGGGGGGAAAGTGTTTACTCAGCCATGTGCAAGTTGTCCTACTTAGAAAGATGAGAAAGTTCTGTCATCTTAATCAAAGCTACACTTCAACTATGTAATGAGATGAAAAGAGTGAAAGGAAAAACATCAGGAAATTATATCGTAGGATCTTTTGAGAATTTACTTGTAAATGATTGTGGGAAATAAGTATTTGGTCAATAATACCAAATAGAGTGGGTGGTAAGATTTCCAAAAGAGCACCCTTTTTTTGTTATCACTGGGAAATCAAAACCTTCAACTCTCTTTGCATATTTTCTATGGGGTTGAGGTCTGCAGACTGATTAAGGCCTCTCCATGGCCTTGAAATGCTTTTTTAACAGCACCTTCATTCCCTGAGCGGTGGAGCGCTGGAAGACCCATGTTCCATCAGCAATGCTCACATGATAGAAGGAGGTTTTGGCTCTTTTCTCTTGGCCATGGTTTAGGTTGGAGTTTTCGGACAGGTTGTTAATAAAGGGGAACAATTGGATGACATAATTTTTTCCTAAAGAAGTTACTGTCATGACCTTGGCGCAGATGACTTGCTTGGTCACTTATTTTTAATTCACCTGCCTAGCTCGCCCATTTCTCATTACTGTTTATCTTATCCACTTACTTCAGCCTCTATTTAACCAGCCTTTAGATCAGTCATCAGTGCTAGATTATTCAAGCCTTTTGGTGAGAGTTCTCTAGCACACCTGAGTGTTTCTGATTGCCTGATCCTGACCCGCTCTGCCTCTGGACCTCTGAGCCTGCCTGTCTGGTTGGCAGCTGACTGACTGGAACCAACCTCATCCTTTGGGCACAGATTGAACTTTAAGACCAGGTTAGTGACTCACATGTTCATTGTCATACTCCGCAAGATAAATGCAATCCCTAATCTGCTGTCTCCTCCTGCAAAGGTTCCTGCTTTAGAGGCCGACACTGCTCCCTGTAGACCCATCTTAAACATTTTGTTAAATCTAACTGTCTCACCGCCTCGAAAACTGGGTCCTTTCGTCCTTAGTTTGACAGTTACAGGTGTTTGAGGCCCACACATCTTGCTTCCTGTGAGTGACCAAATACTCATACTTAATTACTTATTACTTAATTTACAGATAGATGAACTTCTAAAAAAATACTACAATGTGATTTTCTGGATTTTTGTTTTCCCATTTAGTATCTCACAGTTGAAGAGTACCTTTGATAAAAATCATCTTTCTAAGTAGGACTACTTGATAAATCAGTTGCTGACTAAATCCTTTTTTTTTTTCCTGTGTACCAGTTTTACAGGTCATAATCTCATTAATTAGAAGCCTTTCTAAAACAATATCAATTCCTTTAAGGCAGGTTTCCTCAAATCTGGGCATTGAAGTCCATTTTCCTGCACTTTTTAAATGCGTCTCAGATTTACAAATCTAAGTTGAATAATTAGGTCATTATCAGGACTCCAGAGAACGTAACTGCATACTGAGGAGGTAATTCACCAGTTGGATTCAGTGTTGTGGGAGCAGAGACATGTAAAAGGTGCTGGACATTGGACCTTGAGGGCAGGAAACGAGAAACCCTGCTGGCATGAGAGAAATCTAAGGAGATATTTGAAGCTCATGATAATAAAGTCCTGATCTCCTCTGCTCAGGCCGAGAAACTCATCTCTGAATTAGCTTTTGCACAGGAGTTCTAGAAAGCAAAGCTATAAGGAAGTGAAGAAAAACAAAACTCTAGGCCTAGTGAATCTGTATGGTTTATGTTGCTAATCTGGTTTCAAGGAAGTAAATGAGAATTACAGTATAGGCCTACAAAGCTAAGTTCACCTAGAATCATCAGGTGATACTTTATCATTTGCAATATTCAGGCAGGTCTGGGAATGCTGTACTCTCTGTGCCATCATTTTTTTCATCTGGTGAGATGAATGAAGTTTAGCAGGAAACAAACCAAACCAGGTGACTGTTGAGGAAGTAACAGCTAAAAGATAAAAAAAAAAAAAAAAAAAATGTTTTTTTTTCTCTGTCTGTGAAATGATCTCTGATTGGGAAATTCTTGAAATACATGTGACTAATCCTGAAAGTGCATCAAGTCCTTGCAACAATTCCAGCGTCACAACACACAGATAACTCATTGTCGCCAATCAGGGGTGTGATTGTTTTATCATGGTTGTCTCCAACAAGAAAGCGTCACACATTTCTACTCACCTGGGTGTGTTTTTCCTGCTTGCAATGCTGAGGTAGCCTGGAAATGTCTTCCTTTTTCACAAATACTTTTCTTGTTCTCATACTTGCTGAATAAGCCCTTTCTCAAGTTCTCACACAGAGACACATGTAGGCGTTAATTAAAACGGTCTATTGCACAATATCCATTAACATTCTGTTGGTGCTAAAATGCTGTTTCACATATTGTTTCACACTGTACACCTAAATAATTATTTAGCAAATCTAAGAGACACTAGCAGGTACACATAAAAATGATATAGGATATAATAATTGTGGTACCATAATGCAAAAAAAAAAATCCTTCTATTCATTTATTTATTTATTTTTGTTTTAAAAAATCATGATCACATGTGGCACACTTGTTGATGTACCCCAATAAAAAAAAAAATCTTTAAAGTCTGCAGTTTAACTAAAAATGACTAATTATTAATGCATGACTTTGTAGTTTTCAGAAAAAACAAAACAAAAAGAGATACACCTTAATTTCTTTGAGCCGAATGCCAAAAGGCTGGACAGGAACCCATATTTATTCTACAATTATGCATAGTGAAAATGATGATAAAATGATGATAAAATTGATGCAGTGTGGCATCCTCATTTCAACAAGTCACTTTAATAACCATTAGTCAATGCCTATAAATAACTTTTTTCTACACTGATCCTTAAGGAAGACTGAAAAAAGAAAAGACTTGGTTTTGTCATGAACAACAAAAAAACATGAAAACATTGTACTGGAACCATTTTTTTTTTTTTTTGACAGATAACAATAGATTGCAGCTTACAAGCACACATTCTTGATAGTTCCAGTGTGATTCAAAGGATAGATATTGTCAAAACTCCTGATAAATATTTCTGG
This sequence comes from Cyprinodon variegatus, assembly GCF_000732505.1. Lineage (NCBI taxonomy): Eukaryota > Metazoa > Chordata > Actinopteri > Cyprinodontiformes > Cyprinodontidae > Cyprinodon > Cyprinodon variegatus. Next base: position 1,561,676 of record NW_015150483.1, read on the forward strand.
TAAAGGATCTAAATATAATGCTGCGGGCTTGTTTCTCCTTAATGCACCCTGTAACCCTGGTTAGAGTGCAATTCACCATGGTCTCTACTGTCAATAGTCATTGGGTCTTTCTATGGGATGGAGATTTAAACATATATTCAATAAGCACAGAAATGTCTTAACACAAAAAATAAACAATTTTTATTTAAATTAATTACCTAGACATTTTCTTTTGCCATGAAACAATGTTTAAACAGTTGATCAAAGGCACACTGCAGTTTAAATCAGTTGCGATTGCATTCCAATCTTTCAAAGTTTCAACTTTAGCATGAAAAGTGGATATGTCGAACCTGGACCTTTTAAGTGAAATGAGCCAATCGGTGGGCCCAGCTGAGACAAATGTTTAAACTTGACCTTCAAACAACACAAAACTCTTGTAATATTGTTGCAGTTAAAGACTAAAGCACAGATAGATGCTACAAAACCACATGATGGGAAGATTATATTTTATTGAAAGATAGTAAATATAACAAAATTTGGGCATAAAGACAGGAAAATATGATGGATGATCCAGTTAAGACTAAAATAAGAGTTCATGTAGAGTAGAACAAGAGGTAATGAGGAAAACACACAGGAGCAAAATCTACTTATTAATCTAGTTAAAAGAAGAAATGAGTTTATGCCGAAATTAACAGGCAAAAATGACACCAACATAACCTTTGTCAAAATTACAGAAAGAATGACTGACAAACTAAACACACGAGAAAAATGAATCAGAAAATACATTGAAGAAGCAAAAAGAATAATTAAGGCAACCTGAAGAATAACTAAGTAAAGCAAGAACTAAATAACTAAATCAAAACCATAGGTTATCATGAAGGTTAAGCCTGATCTAATAGGGGAGAATTCAGCCTGGACAGAGATCTCTCCTTGGCTCGACTATTCTCATACCTCATCCAAAACAGTTAGGCTATATGAATTAATTTTCTATATTTATGCTGCTACCCTAAGTTTAGGTTGCTGAAGGGCATATGGACAACTTTTCCTCATTCTGCAATATTTATTGGTTCAACCTCTAAATTTATGTTGTGCTCTTTTCCATCCACTAACATGAGAATTGTCTCAGAACTCGTCTGTCTGGCTATGTCTTTCCTGGACGAGGTGACTTGTGGAGTTGGTTCACAGTTAATCTTTGTTTCTCTGCTTCTTTTTGTATGTCTGTTTCTGTCTCCTTGAACTTCATACAGCCTCAACAGATAGCCGCTCACACTGAGACTGGTACTGCTAGAGGTTACTTCTTGTTAAAAGGGTTAGTTTAGGGTAGGCTTTCCTCTCCACTGTTGCTACATGCATGCTTGATGTGAGGGACTGCTAAAAAAAAAAAAAAATGTAAGCAAATAGCGTCGCTTCAAGCTCATCCGGGAGGATCATGCCCTGCTAATCAATGACTCAACTGCAATCAACTGGTTTTCCTGAACAAAAAAATTTTAACCAATCTGACTATACCGTCACGGCCTTGAGATAACACGAGTTTTCAATTGAGCTATGTAAATAAACTGGATTGAATTTAATTAAATAACAGTGGAGATATACTGGATATATTTAATTTGAGTATTTTTGATGCAGAAAGGGCTTCTAAAATCCCTAGAGCAGGGATTCGCAACTCCAGTCTTTGAGCCGGTATCCTACAACTTGAAGATTCAATTCAATTAAGTTTATTTATATAGAGCCAATTCACATAATTGATGATTACTCATCAAATTATTTGATACTCAAGGTATGTGTAGCAGGGACATATTAAAAAAGTGCCATGACACTGACCCTCTGGTTGGTTGCCTAACACTTCCCTGCAGTCAGGGGCAATGATCGACTCGGATGCAACATTTCATTTTCATGACATACTATTAACTAATCAAAGCTTTTTTCACCTTCCTTTTTTTTTCTTCATAAAAATATTTAAAAAAATCCTGAACAACGATAAAAAAAACAAAGTATTTGACTGATGATTCAAAGAGGCTGCATGTCTTTTACTCATAGTAAGGTTTTTTTTTTCTTCTTCTTCAAATTAGAACACATCTCTTAATGAGCTTCCAAGAGATATCTTTTGAGTTGGTTGCATACTAATAGACCCGAGCATGTAGTTTAAAAGCAAAAAATGATGTAAACTGTCATAGCTTGTAAATGTCAAGTAGATTGTGTAAAATGGGAGCAACATTAGATGACATGTAATGTGATTCTAGAGCAGTAAGAATAATTAATACAAGACTATCAGTGTAAATCAAGTTGGCTTACAGTTTTTTTCTTGGCAGAGATTGTCAACAATGGAGCAGTGTATAACCTAAAGCTAACAAAAAATTCCTGGGTCTAAGATTTACCCTTGTCTGTCTAGCAATAGAACAACAAGGTCAGAGGGTGAGGAATGTAGCCAGGAAACCAGTTCTTTACAGCAGCAGCAGCAGTGATAGCAGCTGTAGGCCTGTCTGAGCTGGGCTGAGTTCCTTAGGACCCCATTTAGACCAGTCCAAAGGGGGTTGACTTTGGATCCACTTTTTGGATCCAAAACCAACAATCTGCACACATGCTTACATAGCTTCTTTCTTCAAATGAAAAACATTTCCTAAATGTTTCTCCCTGTTGCATATGTCATCAGTTAAGCAGAACCACACTCTAATACACACTTAGTTTATTTCCGATAACTTATCTTCCCAACACTTCTTTTGTTCCCCTGCTCTGTTAGTTCTCTCCTTTGTTCAAAACCTAAAGCTGCAAACGTAGAAAGACCTCTGATTCCAACTCCCCAAAGAAGGCCTGCACTCTTAGTTCACATGTTTAGTTTATATTATTTATCATCCCATCATTCCCAAATAATTTTCCTCAAGAGAAATCACTTGCTATTATGATCTATTTTTCTTTTTCTTGTTGCAATAGGATCTCTGGATCCCCACAGTCAGTCTGCTTGCATAGGAGCTCTATGCTCCAAAACAACAATGTAATCCCCACAATATATACAACTCATATTAAGACAAGCTAATGTAACAACTTTTTATGAAAATGTAAAACAAACCCCATTTTTCAAGTCCTAAATTAAACATTTGGCCCCCTGCACTAATTCCACATTTCTACAGTAGAGGGCACCAGATAACCCAGTATTCCCAGAAGTGGGTCAGAGGGATGGATAATCAAGGCAAGAGCATATAATTATGCAAAGTCTAAGTGTCTCTCACCTCAGAAAAAAAAAGTTTGTGGCTCAACACCTTTTAAACCTTACTTCTTTCTCACAGCTTTTATATTTATTTATTATGACCAATTTTTGTCCCTGATATTATATTAGTTTTACACTATCATCTAAAAACTTCACAGGAGATCTGATCACCATCTCTGATTTTCGCATTTGGGTTAAAAGATAAAGCCCAAAATTAAACTCAGAAGTTGTAAAAAAAATAAGGTTGGTGTACAATCAAAAAAATTGTTATGAAGATTTTTAAAAAATCAAAGGAAAACATTATATCTATGTCTAATGATAATATCATCCCTTTGTTTTAATATGTATGGGAAATAAAAGACTGTGAAACAGTTTTGTATGGGGTGCCGTTTGTAAAGTTAAGCAGTCAAAAATTAGGAGCGATATTTATGGTTATTTAGCGTGTTTTAAAAGAAAAATAAGGGCTTTATTTCTTTCTATGTAATTTTTTTTCTCATTCATTGATTTATGAAAAACCTTACTTTGTTGAATAAATATTTAGTTTTTTAAATAAATATTTAGCTCCAAATAAAATATTTATTTCACAAACTAAATATTTAGCCACCTTGGTGCTATCTAAATATTTAGTGAATATGCAAAGTAACTTGCTGAAAAATGGAAGTGAACTACCAAAGTAAAAGCCTGGGAATCTCTATACTAGCTTTACAAATGCACCCCATAGTTTGGATTGTGTTTTCAGGTGTTCCACTAAAAGCATACAAGTCCTTAATGACATTCGTTTGCTGAAGGGGTGGTAGGTAAAAAGCTCCTACATAAATCATATTCAAACTGAAAAACTCACACGAAGAGAAAAGACAATTATAAAAAAATTTATTGATACAATTACTTTGTCTTTGGCGCTGAGACCTCGGCAGGAAACATAGCATTTAATTTGATAGATATGCATGAACAGGAGCAAAGAATAGGGCTGTTTCCCCCCCAGGCCTGAAACTGGTGGTGGAGTGGAGATAGATGAACTTGATCAGTCTGTAGACTGCTGGATAGCGAGATGGTAGGATGAGCTTTATGGGGAGATCCAGTGGACTGCGTGGGCTGATCCTAGAGCTTCACTCAGGGACCTGGAAGATGGAAGTCCAGTTGGATAACACAGGTTGAGAGAACCTGTCCATGATGACAAGCATGGAGCGACAGCGGAGAGGAAAAACTCCCCGTTGGGAAGAAACCTCTACATGGAGCGTAGTAAGAGTCTGGAAGGAATGATGTTGTACTCCTGAAACAGAAAGGGAGTGCAACATCATAGCATTGGTGTTACTCAGCGGAACACCAATTGTATGTTGCACTCCCGAACAGAAAGGACTCCGTCTTTGCTTTTGTCAACTTTATTTGCCCCACGCTGCACGTTTTTTCCTTTCTTTTCCGATTGTTTTCTCTGGAGCTGCCAGGCATGGACATACAGATAAAACCATCACACTCTAGCCTTCTTCTTTTTCTTCCTTGCAACTCCCGCCACTAACAGTGACGTAGTGCCTAGATCACATGTGCCTAAACAATAGCAACTAGATGCGATGTTCTAAAGAACAAAATTAACCAAAACAATAACAGTCACATTGAACAAATCAATAATATAGTGGACAAATTTTATATATCAAAATAAAATATGCTTAGGGTGCAACAATGACACTGATGAAGCTTTAGCTACGATGGTGGAGGAGGGGCTGGCGGTGGGTTGAAACGGTGTGATCTGAATGAAGTCACACAGCGCATCCGCCACCCGCGCACAGGAGCAGACAGGTGCGTATCGGAGGCCTTTTAAGATGAACTTTGGATCCCGATTGGCTTTCGTGGAAGTGTGGTTTAAAGCTGATTGGCTGTGTCGCAGGTGGATGAAGGAGAGCAATGACTTTCTTCAGTTGAACTTCCACCAAGGCTCCATTTAACATGTGTTATGTATTGCTTTACAGTAGAAAGGTTTTCAGCAGTGTGTGTTACATGCTTTTTCTGTAAATGAACAGCTTTCATCCAATAATTATAATTAGGAGACTCTTTGATCTCATGATTGGGTTAGTAATGTATGATCAGCTGTATGTCTCTGCGAAGACGTGTCCAGGTGGTACAAAAGGATTCCTCTATGCAGGGACAAATGGTAAAACCCCTTTCTGCTCTAATTAGATGTACAAATCATTTTAGTACCTTCTTTAGACAGTTTTAGACATCTAGAGAATGGAATGCCACCTTGTTTTTCCAAAACTGCTTACCTAAATCAGAGGGAGGGATCAGAGTGACGGCAATGTCCAAATCCTTCCACAGTTTCCTAACTGGATTTAGGTCAGGCCTTTTATTGGGCAATTGTTATACAGAAATTTTATTTTATGTAAATCCTTTAGTTATAATCCATGGTGTGTAGATAGAGTACCTGTCCTGCTGGAAGACAAACCTTCAGCCCATTCTCAACTATCTTGTATTGCCCTATTTTATGCTGGATTCATCTTCCACTTACCCCTGACTAGCCTCCTTTTCCCTGAACCGATGCAGTTTGGTGGTACCCGGTTGTCACCTGAGGAAAAACAATGTAAGATGAAAACTGGGATCTGCCTGTAGGGTGGTCACTTCATTTCTTCCTTCCCAAAGCAGCTAAAATGAAGGGCCCAGTGGTAGGGAAATTACCCTGCTCTCTACTACTAAATCAACCATTTCTCTCTTTTAGTATAATGGATTCCTGTGGTGAACAAAGCCTTATAAACAGCAATTTACCTGAACAATTATTTCTTCCTGTTGTACACCTACCTGAACCCCTTCATGTCTTAAGATGGAAGTCCTCTGCATGTAATCACGTACCGAACAGAACCAGTAAAACTTCTGGTTTCAAGCAATTATATCAAAGAATTCTTTTTTTTCCCGTTCTTTTCACCCCAATCTCCCATTTTTTTTAAGGGTACTCTTGTTTCACCCTTAAAATCCTCACCTGAATTGGAAAGACAATAGAGTTCAGTCATGGGGTAACCACTGTCTGTCAAACTGTCTGCAGTCGGCCATGTCTCCAGTCTTAAATTCTCAAGAACAGGAAACTGCAGTAGACCTCTCCCTAGTTCTGTCTGAGTATGAACTTCATCTGGTTTTCAACAAGTCTTGGGCTCTCTCCCCCACCTCACCGCCCACATGACTGTGCTATTGAGCTACTTCCTGGAGCTCATCTCCCCTCCAATAGGCTGTAGAACCTGTGAAAGCCTGAGAAAGGAGCATGAAGAAGTACAAAAGTAAGTCGCTAGCTGTTGGAATTATCTATACCTCTACCTCACCTGTTGGAGCAGGGTTTTTCTTTGTGAGGAAAAAGGATGGCCTTAACTAGATTACTGTGAAAAATAAATATCTCAGCTGTTTTTTTAACCGAGTCATGGCTCACATTTCTTCACCATGTTTGTTCTCCGAAATGCCTACCACCTGGTCATAATCTGACAAGAAGATGAATAGAAGACTACATTCAAGACCCTCCTAGGTCATTTTGAATATCTGGTCATGTCTATCTCATGAATGCACCTGCAGTTTTCCAGTCCCTTGTGAATGACGCCCTTAGAGATTTTTTTAAATCAATTTGTATTAATTTACCTTGATGACTTCTGAATTTCTCAAGGACCTTATCCGAACATAAGATCCATGTAAGTCAAATTCTTCAATGTCTTCTAGAGAACCAGCTCCTTGTGAAAGCCGAGAAGTGTGAGTTTCATGCCACATCATTCATCTTTTTTTGGGACAGATTCTCCAGAGCAGGCAGGTGAAGACAGATCCAGAGAAGGTTCAAGCCATTTTTTTTATGGCCTACACCCTCAAATCACAAGCAGCTACAAACTGCTCAACCACTCTCTAGCCCTTACCTCTTCCAAAAGACCTTTCATTTGGTAACCTAAAGCTGAAGGTTTTTTTCTGAGATTAAGAAAAGGTTTGCCAATGTTCTGATTTTATTCAGCCAGATCTAGAGAAACAGTTTGTTCTTGAAGTTGATACCTCTGATTTAGGGGTGAGTGCAGTCCTTTCTGAGGAAGTCTTCAGTGGAAACAAAATGACATCTGGGTGATAGGAGAAGAATTCCTGCTCCCCAGTATTCACCTGGACAAAAGGTTTGGATATCAACTTAAGACATTCCTTTATAGGCTGCTAATCACAAACTCTCTCTCCCAAATTTATTGGTCCATTTGAAATCCAACCAGTGCTCAGTCACTCTGCAGTTCACCTTAAGCTGCCTTTTGTTAGTAATTTAAAGATTCATGCTGTTTCTTAAGTCTCTCTGATCAAGCCTGTCCTGTCTAATCTTTCTCAGTTCTCAGTCTTCATCACCTGCCTGACTTCTCTCCAACATGACGTCTTTTGCAAGTACCACTGTTCTTAGATCTCCCTCACACTCACCTGGAACTTTGGGGTAAAAATAGCAAAGCCCGCTGAATCAAATACCTACAGATTCAAGCAACCTCTTCTTCATCTCTCAAGAAAGCCAAATCAATCAGGCGTCAGTTGTCATTAACTATTTGTTCCTGATCGGTCTGCCTTCTCCCCTCAGTCCAACCAGAAAGTTACAGCAGACTTTCTGCAGACCCTGCTACAAGATTCTTGTTTGCTTTTCATTAATAAAATGTTAAAATTCATTGGATCTCTGTGTGATTCTGCATGTGGGTCAAAAACCTACAAACCAACATGAAAGTTCCACTTTTAGTCCCTCTTAAATAAAATAAGAACACATTTAACTTCAGGAAATTTCTGAAGAACTTCCATCTAACCCCTTTTCTTTGTCAATAGCTAACTTGGCTCCAGACTGATTGCAGAAATGTCTAAAGAAGCATTTAAATGGTTGGCACAGATAACGCCCTCTGATAACCTCCTCTTCGGCCTTTGGATTCCTCCTTGATCCTCATGGCCACTGGCCCCAGTCTGTGCCCCGGGCCCGCCCATAGCCCTGGCCCCAGCCCCTTTGCTTTGCAGGTCAGGGCGCGCACATCTGTCTCTCCCCACCCCGGCTTTTCATTGTATTCTGCTGACATCATCGGATTACACACAGCCTTGCATCTCTCATCGTCATGTTGGTAATGATTATCATTATCATACCGGCAGTCTCTACAGATGCATCATATTTGGCTGACTTCCTTTCCAACTTTTCAGGAGGAAAAACTAAGTTTAGTGGGAGAAATATGGAAACAGGATGGGGTGATGTTGGGATATGGATACTTGGAGGCAAGTGGAAAATTGTTGATGTTATGAAGCCAAACACTTTGAGAAGCAGTGCTGAACGCTTGGAGAATCTGGTCACTTATTGCACTTGGCCTTCCCTTGTTACCACCATGAAAATAAACCTTATCTGACAGGATGACCTGTTGTCTGTTAGCATAGCAGACACGCGGCACCTATCTCTGCAGTATCTTATCCCCACATGCTGTTTTGACGTCTTTTCCCCTCACCTAAAAGTATTTTACATTATCTCATGTTATGAGCGCTGGGTATTGCTCTGGCCCATAATTACTAACCTCTTACTGCAAGGAGGAAGATCACTCAAGAGCGTAATTTTATCACTTATCAGCTGTAACAGTGAGGAATGTGTTGAAACCTTTTAAAGTGCTATGCATAGCCCTGACAGGTGGCTGGGCATTGCACTATAAAAGGTTAAATAGTTTCACTACAGGTTAAATAATTTCTCATTTTTATCATCTTCAATTGATTATGACATAAATTGACTCACTGTGGCTTGATCATTAATATCATAAACATTTTAAAAATGCACTTGCAGAATTTAAATTGACCCGCACCCTGGACTATGTGGACTAAGCAGTACATTCATTAAAAGAAAAATCTGAAGATGTCCAAGATTGTTACCCAGTTGGTTTTGGGACAATGTAAGGTTTTCTCAAATGTTTTTGCTCTATTTTAAAAAATCATTCATTATGTACCAGCTTGCTTTTCTACGTCTCCTCCCATTAAACACACATCCCACAGCTTTGAAAGAAAATACTGCGGCATGGCATAGTAGCTCATGCTTCACTCATTCTTTCCAGGGTTCATTTTCACACCAGGTCATTTCCAATGACACAGTTGTTTTTATTTAAGGCACAAAGTAAGTCCCTTTCATTTGGAAGGTTCAAAACTGGCAAGTATAACAATTTGGCTCCTTAAAAATGTCTCAAAAAAGTAACAACCTCATATTCTGAAGGATATTACATGTTGTTGAGTGAGTGTAATATACATGAACTCAACTTGATTTTCCCTCCATCTAAAAACTTTTGCAGCCTCAAACAGGTTTTCTACAGAATAATTCTACTAATGTTGACATGCACTCTAAGAAAAGAAAAGCCTCCCTGTGGCACGATGCTGCCACTGCCATGCTTCACTATTTAGATGCTGTATTCAGGGGTTAAGCACCTTATATTGTGCCTGTGTGTGTGTGTATAGTGGGGCTGCTATTGCAAGCCAATTTGTCAGATCTTTATTTGTAAAAACTTTTTAAAAACCAGGAAAATTTTCCTTAGACTTACATTTATAAAACACTTTGTATTTGACAGTTCCCTACCAACCAGTTATATATTTTTGTCTCTACCTGTGACATAAAATACATGGAAATAATCAAGGTTTATGAATAAGTTTTAAAGCCACTGTACACACACATGGGCAGCTGTATGTGTGTAACTCCACAGCCATCAGGCTGCACAGCTGGTTGTTCTCTGTGTCCTGTCTCAGATCTCTGTTGAGCTCTTGTGTCAACAAGAATTGACTGCTTTAAAAAAAATTTAAACTCTCCTCAAACCACAGACTTGGAGTTGATTTGGGGTCTGTTACATTTTGTTAACCTCTGTGTGTTTTTTTTTTTTTCTGGTTATTGACATTTTATTCTCTTGAATGCAGTCATCAAAATATAACACTAAACCTTGTTGCCATAAGGTTTTTGAGATGTGGCGGTTGTCATATCATGCCAGTAACAACAATTATTTTTCCTTATTGATTATTCATCGATTCTTTCAAAACTGTTGTCTGAAACATTTTAAATGGCACAAAATCTGTTAGTTTTACACATACTTTTTTTCTGATATTTCTGGTATGGTTTTCTTTTCTGCTGAATTGCTATGCGGTAAAGTTTTATTATAGGTTATTACTGAAAGAATAATTTATTTTAACTGAGGCACATATAAAGGTTTCATTGTTTAAATCATGAGTTGTACTATTTGCCTAATTATTTCTGTTGTATCAGTGGGTGAGTTTGACTAAGTCCAGACAATTCATTAGATCATTGAAAATTTATTTTTATTATTCTGTGGAAAAAATATAATATAATTTAGCCTTTTGTAGGCTAAATTAAAACTGTTGCAAGAATAAAAGTTTTGCTTGCGATTAACGCAAAGATGGATGAAGTTAAGTGCTGTCCTCTATGACTGTTGGTGTTTATGACCCATCAACACTTGATTCTGGCTTGGTGTTCAGATTTAGTAGGCCTATGTTGGGGGCTGGTGATGGTGAACATTAAAGGAGAATAGCACAAGTTCCTGAGTTTTTGCAGATGTTTGACTCCTCTGGCAACTTACTGAAATTACACTAGTGTTCTGCACATGCCTGGTGGAAGAAGGAAAGCCTGTCTCTGGTACTGCAAAGGTCTGTTTTAAAGGCGTAATTCCATTTTAGGTGAGAAAATTATAACTAGTTATTTTGAAGGGAGCATCTTATCTTCTGCAAAATGAAGGTCAAATACAGATCCCCTTTTATTACCAGGGCTAATCTGGCCTTCTTTAAATTATATTTACTATGTCTAATGTAAAGTATTATATTTATTCTGTCTTAATCTCCAAACTGACTCCATTTGGGTCCTTTTCGTTGCATGAGACAAAAGTTTTAATTTCATATTCATGTGCGAAAACTCTGAATGGGTTTGAGGTTCACTTATGCCTGATCTTTTATGAGCCATCTTAAAAAACAGTCATCTTATTCTCTTGTTAATGCATAAGTGATGGCGGAGACTTGATAAAGCAGTCAGGTGGATGAGAGCACGGCTGGACAGCAGTATAATCCAGTATATTTCGCTCGGTGAAGTCAATTGATTTTGGCTCCAAATTTGTAGTAGATTATTCTTTGATGTAGCCTTGAATCATTATGAAATTGAATTGAACCCTGAATCTGATCAATTTTTATTTGCTTTCTGTTACAGCTTTTAGTGGTTTAAGCACCATTTCATCTGCCATATATTTGTAACGGTCCAAATATTTGAGGTATTTAATATTATTTTGGTTGTTCAGCAATTTCTCTATCTTTTGGAGTCAACTCATATCAAGTTTTTGCTTTCTGTTCCACAAACAAACAGTTCAAGCTGGTTTTGTGCTCTTATCCTTTGTAGGAAGGATGTGACAGAGTTCAGTGTAACTATGCCGGATGGCCATATGTTTGCTTTCAAGAAGTCTGCTGTTCTAATGCATCTAGTTCTTCATGTTGTTCATCCTCTTCCTACTCTCTATTAGTAGGTACAACTTTTGCCTAAATATGCTGTTCGGTTTCCAGTCCTTTTAAGGATTTTATCATTTGCTATATTGCTCTAGATCATTCATTCTTTTTTCTTGCATCCTGATTTTAGCATTGTTTTCTCTGAACATGCTATCCAGCTTACTCAAGTTTTCCATAAAATTTAGTAATTTTTTTCCTACCTTGGTGATCTTACCAGACATTAGGTTGAGCGATTTCTTAATTCTATTTTTGCAAGCTAAGTGTTTTTAGAGGTTGCAGTAACAACAAAGTGCCTCAAGAGCTCCCAAACTGTGTTAGGGTTCTTCCTATTAAAAGGGAGTTTTTCCTCTCCACTGTCGCTACAAGTATGCTTTGCATGAGGGATTGCCTTCAAGTCAATGAGTCGATGTAATCAACTGGTTTTCCTTGGATAGGAAACTTTGAATCAATTTGACTTTAAGATCTGGTTCAGTTGTCTCTGTAAAGCGCCTTGAGAAGACATATGTTGTGAATTGGCACTACAGAAATAAACTGAAGAGAATTTAATTATTAGCAGTTTTAAATACAGTAATGGTAAAAGAGAAAGTGTATCTCTACATTTAAGTGCTTGAAGCACTAAAGGGTATAGTTTTTACCAGGAACACTTTTCTAAACTTTTTAAGCAAAGGCAAAGCTAAAATGGTGAGAAATTACAAAAATAAATGTATCCCAGAATTCTGCATTTAGGGAAAAAAAATCATGATAATATCAAAACTTGATTTTAAGCTCCAAAAGAGTAAAAAAGACAGCTGGAAACAACTCTAACTGCCAGTCAAACATAGGATGTTTCAAAGCAAATGACGTGAGATTGTTTTTAATGTTGTTTAATGATACTTACACAAAACAGATGTCCAAAACTGCAAAAACTCAACACCCTTGTTTTGAAGAAATAAAAGCAACCTTGTAGCAGAACCCGTGAGGTTAGAGATTGCAACTATTTCACAAGGTGCTGTATAAACAGATCGTTTACTCATATGGAAAACATGTCAGCTAACAGATTTATTTACACATCATCCACTGTCATTTGCTCTCACTGCTTTTAAATATTTACTCTCGCCATTTTAAGACCTGAGCAGATGATTACAGACATCCGGCTTGACGAACTGCTAAGAGCTCTTTTGCATGTCTTGCTTATAAATGTTTTAAAATCTTGAAATATCTTTGTCACCTACTTTCTCTGTTTTCATCTTTTTTCCTTTGCCTTTATCAAAGCTACAGTATGTCCTTCCTGTCTTCAGTTCTCCTTATCCCCTGCTGTTTCTAATGGTTCACTGATCGCATTCAGGAATTTGCCCTTCATTCTGAGAGTTAGAACCCTGAGCGGTAAATCACATGTTTAGCATTAAGGTATGGCGATAATGAAGACTAAATGGCAGTAGGGAGCTCTCTGTCATAACTGCATTCCTACGGTTAGAATTTCTTTGGAAAACATTTTGCTTTTTGTTCACCGTTTGATCCTGCTCTTCATTCTAATATTAATAATCATCTTCTAAGTTAACCTAAGATGAATTAAAATCTTTGCCTGAAGTATATGAATCACCTAGATGTTTGAAAAGATCTTTCTAGAAAGCCTCAAACGTACTTCTTAATCGAGACCACCCACTTCCACTCTCATCTTTCTCTCTTTTAACTTCCAGTTGATAATTGTTAAAAACTTGGAAGTTTCATTTATATTTATTTTAAATTTTTATTATAATTGAGGATATATGTCAAAAGTGTCCTCAACAGCCTTGGAAAAGTCAAAAATCATCAGTTACAAAAAAAACGGTGAAATGTAAGGCATTCCATTTCATGTTTGATGTTTTCATAGAGTCTGACTGAAACAGACACAAAACACCAAATATTGAATCTTCAGTTGCTTAATGTTGGGTAAAAAAAAGACCAAACAGCTGGAGTGCCACACCACTGTCTTTCATCGTGACAGCCCCTCCCCTCCCCTCCTGCCCTGCAGGCTCTGTCTGCTTATGAGCCCACAGAACCGCTTTCTCCATGTGGGGGGCCCTCAGCACATCAAAGGAGCCAGGCACTGGAGCTCCGGTGGGGTGACAGGCAGCTACGGCCCAGCTGAGCAGGACCGCACTTGTCTATGTGGGGAAACACATGTCAGAGACTCTCAGTGAGAAATTTGCAGTTTCTTTTTAGTTAGAAAGTCAGTGATTGATGCACATAAAAATAAGCTGTTCATAGGTATGGGTGCATTTAAAAGCCTGTGGCTTGATACTTTGAATCCTTGGAAGATTAAACACACAAATATAAGCATCAATATAGTCTTTATTTAAAAAACAATGTGTTTGTAAATGAAGTGAAAGCCTCAGACTTAGACTTTGAAATAATTTTTAAAAGCTGAAAACACTAAAATCAATCATTGAATCTATTATTTAAAAAAAAAAAAAAAAGGTAAACTAAGGCAAAAGAGAGACAAAAGCACACCCCAGACTTTACTGGGTAAATTATACCTTAACAAAGTATAAATAATTACCCAACAACTTTCAAACTATCATCATGGAGGGCTGGTATCCTGCATGTTGGACATGAAACAGCTGAATCACACAATAAGGTCATTGTCAGGACTCTGCAGAGCTAGTGCGCATGGCTGATTCTGATTGGGCAAATAGTAGCTCCTACCTCCTGTTTCTAGCTCCTATACCTTCAGCTTTCACAGGGTCGACAGTAAGAACAGCATCCTGGGTAGGAAAATAAATTTGGACTGCTGTGCTCAATCCAGACAGCCTTCAGCCTTAAGGACATCATTAGGGAACAGGAACGGATGATGCTATAAAAAACAGCCTTCCAAAAATTAACTACAAAAAACAGAGTTACAAAACAGCAGCAAAGAGCTGAAGCTCTCCATTATAAAACCAAAAGCATATCAAGGTGTAAATATATGCATTTCAACCTGAAGAGACTCAAACAGAAGACAAGCAGCTATTAGGGAGTTTTATGGACATGAGAAATGTAGCCTTTGGCGCTCAAGCCCTGATGGAAGACATGGTTATAAAAAGTTATGATGTTGCTTGAGCAAATGAATTAGGATAAGTACCTCACTTCCCGCTGACGCCACAAAGGTGGAATGGAGTTTGAAGTTGGAAGGACACCATATGAAAACGAGGTTGATGGTGGAGAGGGTGTGGAGGGTTGCAGTTTGATGGAAGCAGACAGTCATTTTACCACATGTGTCATGTGAAGTGTCTTTTACAGAGACAACACAGTCATATTGGTTAAAAGTTTCTATCAAGGAAAATCTGTTGATGGCATCGTGTCAATGACTTGCTGGACATGCGCCTGGATGAGCTTGCAGCAAAGATTTTCACTTGTATTTTGTCATTGGCTCTTCAGTAATCCCTCCCTCTTCCTCTAGAAGCATCCTGTTTCCTGTTCATCATCCTTCTTATTTAGATAGCACTTATCATGGTGACCGCTGATGCACTTTTGCTTTGGCTTAAATGTCCTTACAGATTTGCCACAGGTGAGTCAAACTTCTGACACATAAAATAAATGTAAAGTTTTACAACCGTGTTTATGGCATCATTATTTCTAAGAAAAACAAAACATGAATTTATGGATTTCCAGATATTTATTTCTGCCCTTCCATTATAATTAAGACCTCATATTGTTGCAATGTATCATTTATTTATGAGTCAAACATTTTAGCCACTGGCCAGTGTTCCTAGTCCACTAAAGACTACAGGAACATTTCATCTCATATTTGGTCAAAATTGGGGAACAGCTGAACAAGTACAGTATGCTGAAGATTCTTCTAAAAATACAATTTTGTCCAAAATAAATAAATAGCCTTATAACTCTTAAGCAGATTAAGCTTACCAGTACTCTTTAACTATAAATGAAAGGTAAAGTAGTCATAATAATGAAAAAGAAGTGCCTTTTGTACAAACTCCTTGCAAGTGAGGGCAGAGCAATATCATATTGTGAAAACAAGGACTCCGCCTAGTTCTCATTACCGTTCATCTTATGCACCTGCTTCAACCTCTATTTAACCCGCCTTCAACCAGTCATTTGTACTAGATTATTCAAGCCTTTGGGGAGAGTTCTCCAGTGTAACTGTGTTTTCTGACTGCCTCACCTGTTCTGGCTCTGGACCTCTGAGCCTGCCTGTCCCCATTCTGATCTGTATGAATGACCTGTCCTCAGAGTACTGCTGGATATCTGCCTGTCTGCGGACCTAACTGGAACTGATTCCTGGCACTGTTCTGGATTTCCATTCTGTACCTCTTAGGATCTCTGATCTCCCGGTCCTGACTCCTGAGCAGGTCTTCGACACCAGCTATGGCTTCGCCCTCTGGATTATCCTGCCTCCTTCTTCTGCTCCGTTCTAATCTCCTGCCTCTCCTTCGACCTCTGGGACTTCAGCATCTGGGACTCTCTGGGCGGCGCCCACCGCGTCTTGTTGGCAGCCAACCCGCTGGAACAAACCTCGTCCTCTGGGCCTGGACTGAACTTTAAGACCAGGTTAGTGACTCACATGTTCATACTCAGACATGGTCACTAACCTGTATTCTCCTCCTGCAAAGGTTCCAACCTTGGACGCTGTTGCTGTCCTCTTTAAAAATGTTGTTGACTCTTACTGTCTTTCTAGCTCAAATATTTGGTCTTCTTGTTCCAAGCCTGACATTCTTAAAACAGACATTACTGTGTTGGACAAAATTAAAGGTCTATACTTGAAAGTTTCAATAAATAACCTAGTTTGATCCTGTATATTTATATGTCATCCATTCTCTGTCCAGAGCTCAACTAAATTCAATGCAGTCAAATTCAGTTTAATTATATAGCGCCAATTCACAACAAATGTTATCTCAAGGCACTTTACAGAGACATATCAACCAGATCATCCGGTCAATTGATTCAAAGTTTCCAATCTAAGGAAAAGCAGTTGATTGCATCAACTCACTGACTCGAAGGTAAACCCTCACACTAAGAAAGCTTGTAGCAACAGTGGAGAGGAAACACTCCCTTTTTACAGGAATAAACCTACAGCAGAACCAGGCTCAGAGTGAGTGGCCATCTGCTGAGGTCAAATGAGGTTCAAGGAGACAGAAGCAGACATACAGAAAGAAGAAGAGACGCAAAGGAACTTGTCAACCATCTTCACGGGCGGCCCTGTCCAGGAAACACACAGCCAGGCAGACGAGCTCCGAGCCTGCTCCCAAGTCAGAGGACGAAGAGAGCACATCCATCCAGTAACAGTCAGGGACACAGGACTACACTGAAAACTAGGCTGAGCTCAAACATCTATAAACAAAGGTGTTGATGGGAGCAGCAGATATTTCTCTCCAGGATGGTGTCACAGCCAAACAGGAACAGGCCAGATGAAGCTACTATGATAAAAAACCAGAGAGATCATAGTGTTAGAGATCGAACTAACAGATTTTGCAGTGGGAGACTAGACTAGAGAGAAAATGAATCAGTCCTCCAGCAGTCTATGCCTATAGCAGCATAACTATAGAGATAGCACTGGATAACCTGAGCCACTCTAACTATAAGCTTTACCAAAAAGGAAAGTTTTAAGCCTAAGCTTAAAAGTAGACAGGGTGTCTGCATCCAGGACCAAAACTGGTAGTTGGTTCCACAGAAAAGGAGCCTGATAACTAAAAGATCTGCCTCCCATTCTACTTTTAGAAATTCTCCAAACCACTAGTAAGACTGCAGATTGAGGGCAAAGTGCTCTGTTAGAAGCATACAGAGCAACCATATCTCTGATTTAAGATGAAGCTTGGCCGTTTAAGGCTCTATATGTGAGAAGGAGGATTTTAAATTATATGGATTTAACAGGAAGCCAATGAAGAGAAGTTAGGATAGGAGAGATATAATCTCTATTTTTAATTTTCATCAGAACTCTGGCTGCAGCATGTTGGATCAACTGAAGGCTTTTAACTACAATTTGTGGAGTTCCTGATAGTAAAAAGTACAGTAGTTCAGCCTTCAAAAAACAAATGCATGGACTAGTTTCTCAGCATCACCCCTGGACAGGATTTTTCTAATTTCTACAATATTTCGCAGATGAACGAAGGAAATTCTAGAAACCTCTTTGATATGGGATTTAAATGGCAGGTCCTGATCAAAAATAACAACAAGATTTTTTACTTTATTTTCTGAACTCAATTTAATCCCATCCAAATTAAATGACTGACTAATCAGCTTCTTTTTCAAAGAATCTGGTCCAAAGACTATAACTTCTGAAAGTTAAGAGTCACCCAGGTTTTTATGTCTTCAAGACATGCCTGTAATCTATATAATGGATTAGCTCCATCTTGATTTATTTACAGACATAGCAGAAGATTTATTATTAACATGAATATACTGAAATCGTCAGATAGATATGATTTAATCCAGTCTAGTGTTGTTCCTTTAATTCTTACAAAATATTCAAGTCTAAAAAATATTATGATTAACTGTGTCAAATTCAGAACAGGGATCTAATAGGACATGTACAGATACAAGTGACGCTCTGAGGATATCATTAGCGACTTTCACTAGAGCTGTTTCAGTGCTATGATGAGCTCTAAACCTAGACTGAATATATCTTCAAAAAAAATGTCATTATGTTTTAAGCGGTTGCGCATTTGTTTGTTTTTAATTATGACGACTGCTTTTTACCATTTATTGTTTTTATATGTACAGTGACCTTGAGTGTTTTGAAAGGCGCTTGAAATAAAATGTATTATTATTATTATTATTATTATTAACTATTTTCTCAAGAATTTTGGATAAGAAAGGAAGATTGGATATAGGTCTATAATTGACCAAGTCATCTGGGTCAAGAGACGGTTTCTTAAGTAAAGGTTTAATTGCAGCTTTCTTCAAACCCTTTGGTACATATCCGTAAAACAGGGATAGATTAATTGCATCTAAAATGGAGTAGATCAAAGGTAATATTTCCATAAATAACCTGGTTGCAACTGGATCTAACATACAAGTTGAAGTCTTAGATGAAGACAATAGTTTTGCTATCTCTGAAAGTTAAACTGAATCAAAGCAGTCTAAACCCAGTTGAGATTATATGGCTACATCAGATGCTGCCTCACCATCCAGAGATAAACCAATCATAGTTAGAGGAGTGCTAATGATCTTAATTTTAATAAAATCAATCTTATTTATAAAGAATCCCATAAAATCATTACTGCTAAGAGCAGATGGGATGGTTGGTTGAACAGAGTTATGGCTCAGGGTGAGTTTGGCAACTGTATTAAAAAGATATCTTGGATTATTCTGATTCTCCTCCATTAATGAGGGGAAATATGCTGCTCTTGCTTTATAAAGGCTCTTCTTATGCAGCAGTAAACTAATTTTCCAGACTAGGTAAGATTCCCGTAGGCCTTTAGAATGATATTTTCTCTTCAGTTTCCTAGCATTTTGCATCAGACTGCACAGCTCTGCATTAAACCAGGGAGCCAGCTTTTTACTTTTAAAGTTTTTTTCTTTTTCAAAGGGGCTGCATTGTCTAACGCAGTAAGCAGAAAACTAGCAACCCCATCAACAAAATCATCAACCAGTCAAAGGGAATAAACTAAACTTTTGCCCTCTGCAGCACTGCTCAGTGACACAGAAGAGAGAGAAAGTGAAACAGATTCTTTAAAATGTATAACTGCACTAACTGATAATGATCTGATAAAGTGAAACCTTCTTTGGGGGGAGGAGAAAGTATTCCTGAAGGTTATTAAAAAATGTTCAGAGAGAGGACATGGTTGTGAGGAAATACTGTTGTTTCATCACATTCAATACCATATGTCAGCACAAGGTCCAAAGTATGAAGTTGAGAATGTGTTAGACTATTTACATTTTGAACAGAGCCAATAGCGTCTACGATAGCATTAAATGCTGCACTTAAGCTATCAACTTCAGTGTCATCATTGATGTTAAAATCCCCCACTATGATGACCCTGTAAGTATTCAACACCAAATCAGATAGGAACTCTGAAAACGAATCTAAAAATTCAGAGTAAGGACATGGTGGATGATACAAGGTAACAAAGAGAAGAGGTTTTGTGGCTTTGCAATTTGGATTAGGGAAACTAAGGGTTAAATGTTCGAAAGATCTGTAATTATTAACTGCCATTTGAGTAATCAGTAAGTCCAACTGAAAGATTGTTGCTACTGCTCCTCCTTGCCCAGAATTTCTGGGTAAGAATGTAAATAACGTGAAGGAGTTGGCTCATTTATGCACTCATAATCCCCTTGCTGCAGCCAAGTTTCTGTTAGGCAACACTAACTAGCTGTGGGTTTAGATACGGACAAGTCAGTAAGGAAGTAGAAGAATGCAAGGGGCAAGTTCTTGCGACAACGGAGGGACATGAGTGTGAAAAAGAGCGGGGATCCAGGTGGAAAAAGGGTCCCAGCATTCTTGCATACTTCGCTCTTCTAGCTGATCCAACTTCACGAGTCGTTTTCCGCAATGGTGATCATATGAACAAAACAGGGAGGTAAGGTACCAAACAGGAAATACACATAGAGTAGAGCTTATGTAGTTTTCACCAATCAGGTGCCTCCTGTCTGTGGCACTGTCTGCAGTCACCTACAATTTTGGAGAGGTGCAGCAGAGTGTCTGCGGCAGGTGTGGGGCCACATTTGCATTCTCTGTGAGGGACAGGCAGACGACCTGGTTTCTGAGTATAAATCAGCTTTAAAACATTTGACCAGATTCCTAGAAAGAAGAGCTGCACCATCCAAAATGGGATGGATGCCGTCTCTCCAAATCAGACCAGGCTTTCCCTACAATGGTTGCCAATTATTAATGTAGCCCACGTTGTTTTCACAACACCACCTAGACAGCCAGTGGTTGAATGACGATATGCGGCTAAACATGTCATTACTGGTCAGATCAGGGAGGGAACCAGGGAAAATTGTTTTGGCAAACTTACACACCGAAGCAAAACACTAATTTTAGTGATCTCTGATCGGCGTAACCAGGTGTCAATAACAATCTCATTTAAATAGTTACAATTAAATCCATCCCAAGTGTCCAGCTATCTCATTTGTCTCATTTTAAATATTAGAACAGTTTACAGAAGAAAAAAAAAGGAGAAAAGGGGAAAAGTGCAAACCACGTAAAACTAAAAGAGACAAGCCCTGGTTCATTATCAGTACAGGATCCATCGGACCAATGTACTGTGGCGAGCAGACCTAGATCTTCTGAAGCAGACGGTCAGCAGACAGAGGGTGTCTGTAGTCTCAGCCATTGAGTTTATGCTTGTACAATCAAACGTTTGATGGGACCAGTTGTATATGTCAGCAGTGTGAAAACAGATTCGTCATCTCTTTAGATCTCCCCTCTTGTTCCTACATATGTTAAACTCTGTGTTTCTGTTCCAAACCCCTGTCTTAATTTGGTTTGTGTAAAACTTCTGGGTGGTCTGTTGATATGTAGCTTTAATAAGGCTCAGAGTGCATATCCAAGTCTTATTGCAATGGGAGTTTGACTCTAAACAAATGCAACACAGACAGGCATAGCTTCAGTTTCTCATATTGAGGGTCTTTGTTATTTTTGTTATAAGATCTACACAATTTCTATGATCTTTACATCAACATGAACATACATTGTGATCTTCTGAATATATTTGATTACCTCCCTGAACTTCCCATGTGTTTTTCCAGACATAAGTCAAGATGAATAAGAATACACCACATGTTTCACACATTGCTGTGCACCTCTAGAGCAGGATAAGGAGGCAATCTTTCCTTAGATTCCAAGGTGTTCTCTCATCTTATAGTTGAAGCTTAATCATGGTTGAAACTGCCTAAAGGAGGTACAGCTATGTTGAGTTGTTTGGATTTGATCAAACGGATGTTATACAGTTATCATTACTTGCTCTGCAGACGGTGATTAAACACTGATGATTGAAGCAACCAGATTATAAGCACATCAAGAAGTTTTTAAAATCTCTTTTTGCCCTTTAAGCTATGTACGATTATGCATCAAAACATGCATTTTTTAAGGTTAGTCAGATGATAAAATTCGGAAATGTGGAAAAGCATATTGATACTTCTGTGAGCACAGAGTGAATTGGTTTGTATTTGTCATAAAAGTTGAAAAAGATCAAATATAATTTGATCAGGTTTGATCTAATATTTTTGTAAAATACTCCACATTATTTTACTTCACCAGGGCTTTTTTGGCTCCTTCAAATAACACTTTACTTTGCAACACCGCCACATAACAAAAATCATTTGACAGCAGGACCATGACTCACTTTTTCTTAAATAAAAAACCCTTTTCTTGCTTATGTTATCCCCTCTCTAGGCTGTTACCCAGAGCCACTGACTGGAGAAACTCAAATCGTCAAAAGCTTTTTCAGGAACATGCGGAAAAGCATTATTTAAAGAAGTAAATGAAGCAAAAATCTAAAAGTATATGTTTTAAATGAGGCAAATATAATAAAAAACTGAGCCAACTCGAAACAACGCGCTTGACCAATAATAAGATTTAGAGCTTTACTTGAGTAAACCTTTTTTATACATATTTTATGGGTGATTTCACAGGAAATGTTGTAGATCAGCAATGGTGATCTACGGTGACAGCTTTATGGTGTTAATACTGTCACACACATAAAGGAGGTGATAGACCTACAGTAGGAGGAGCTAGTGAGAGAACAGGGCATTTACACCCATGCCTGCACAGGTTGTTGGTTTGAAATTCAGACTGTCACTTTGTGACCCTTAACCCTACCTTTAAGGTGTTCTCTGATATCTATGTCATAGGTAAGGTAACACTCCAGATCATACTTGCTGTGTTCTTGCTAAAGTCTAATAAAGACCCCTGGAGAAATACAGAGCAGCCATCTGAAGTATGTAACTAAAACTGGAGAGAAAATCTGCAGCACTGTGCCCCAACCCCAGACCTCCTCCATTGCAGTCAACTTTACAGTTGGAACAAGAAATGACCTCACCTCGTCCAAGTCCCAGCTCCCCCAAGGTTTCAACAGGAAACAGCAAGAGCACAGCCCCCGCCCAGCAGTGGGAAGAAAACAGGAGTGTTACTAAGTTTTATGGAGCAAAAAAACTTTAAAGATAATTAAAAAGAAACAGCTTGATGTGAAGATGAAACTTACAATTCCTGGTGCATGAACTAACATTATTACTCTAAGCTGCTTTGGTGACTTTTAGTCTGTGAATTCCAGCCGTTGTTTGGATTCCTCTGAAGAGGAATGCTTTATGCTCCTTTGAAAATACAAAAGACTTTGTGCACATCTGAAAGCCATTAGCCTCTTAAACTGTTAGAAAGCAGCTCGAGGATTCTTTCCTCTCACGTGCTAAACTCTCAACATTTACATATGCTGTCATTTTTTTTGTTATTTCCTTTTTTTGCATGTCTGGGTGGGCGGGGGGGGGGGACCTTTGTATTTTGCTGTTACAAGGGATATGGGATTTCACAAGGATATCTAAAAAGTTTGAATATACAGCCCACTGAAACCAAGCTCTTTCAAGCCTTAGCCACAAATCAAACTCAATCCACACCACTCTGTATTGTATGTTTTAACAGCCATTTAACCATTTCCAGCAGGCTGTGCAGAGTTACAGATTGCTGCATCACTGGGGAGCAACATCACGTGTATGTCTGCCGACTTCATCATTTAGTGCCATAAAAAGAAAAGAAAAAAACAGAAGGTGTAGACATGTGAAACAACTCTTACCTCCTCCTAATCATGCTCTGCAGTTTAACCTCGCAAACACACTGATGTCCTCATGCTTTATGAGATCACATATTCTCATACCCCACTTGAACACTGACATCTTTTGTTTGTACCCTTGTTGGAGCAACATTCCACTCCCACTGCATCATTGGGTTAACACAGCTGCATGGGCCATGCTCTAAAGACAAGAAAAAAGGAAAATACAGCTTGAGGAAAGGTGAGGCATGAAATACTAGACTTTTAATCAAGGAAATGATTAGGAGCAGCTTTAGCCTATCTAACTAATTTAATCAGTTTATTAGCTTGTATATTTCTCTCTGTGTCAGGGTAGGCAGAGCGGACAACAAACTCCAATCCATGCAGTTTGAATCATCACTGGACCACAGGATTCCCAGATAGCATCCTCCAAACTTACGCTCCACCCTGACCATGCAGATTCCAACCGCAAACCATCAGATCATGATGATACTAAAACCAACCTGAAAATCTTGAGCTCCATGTTACCACAGACTTGATATGAAGTTATTATATATCAAAGAACAATATGAGCTTGAGAAACTGGTAGGAAAAGTAGCTGCCACAATGGAAATCACAACACAGCATGATTTTGACAACCAGAGCTTTGGAATAAAGTAAATCACTGAAAAGCTTCAAGCCCTATCACACAGGATTGTTTCAAAAATGAGAAGAGTTCTGCAAAACAAAAAAACAAAAACAAGCCCGATGTATAGAGTCCTTGATTTAAAAAGAAGAGTCTTAGATTTGTCTCAGTGCATGGATTCTTGGATAACACAAAGATTGAACAAGACCATTGTACATTTTTTAGCTCATTTTTCCCCCACAGCTGATAATAAGAGAGTGGCACTTTAGTTATTTTTGTTGGGTAATTTCAAGGTTATGTGTAGCTTAAATTTTTTAATGAAGCAAAAAAAAAAAAAAAAGAAAGAAAGATGCATAACTTAGAAAATGTCTACATATGAAGCTAAGTCTCAGGCCAAAGCATATTAAAAGTTACTGCCCCATAAACATCCTGTAAAACCCTATGTATTCATCGTATTAATGACATGCTATGCATTGTCTCAACCGGGCAAACCTAAAGTCCAGTCAGATTTTTGTTGGATTGTTTCTTTTGGAACGATGGTATTAGACCTTAAAGGGGACGATAGAATTATTATATAGGGTAATTGGTGCTGGTCCTTAAGGTCTCTGAATAGGGTGTGTAACATTGGTTGGGCTGAAAACGGCATATTTGCTGTTCCATGAGCACTAATGCAAGCCTGGTTAAGTCTTGAGTCCCAGAATGAAACGACAGGTTTTCTTCCTATTATGGTTCATGAATATTTAGATGAGCTGTGCGCTGATTGGTTGGTTTAAAACGAGCAAAGCTGCTGAGCAAAGACTCATCATAGCAACAAGCTCACTTAATGAAACATCGAAATTGTTGATATGGTAGGGTGACCAGACGTCCTCTTTTTCCTGGACATGTCCTACTTTTCATACATAAAACATGGCCGGGGGGAATTTCAAAATCGTCCAGGATTTTGGTCAACTACAGTGCAGCAGAACCGAGCCATGAGCTCCGGTGACTGTGTCACTTGCCCCCGCCTGGTCCAGTCAGCCACCTAGCAGCAAACTCCAACTGTAAACCCAACAGTAGGCTAAACAGATAAACTGGTGTCTTACATCTACCTCTATTCGTGTTCTTGGGCCAGTGATCCAATTTCGGGGGGGGTTACAAAAGTACAGGCCATAACCAAATAAGGAAACTAGCTTCGTTTGAATTCGCCTTCTTTATGGTGGAAGTTTAGAATTGTGAGATTTGCAGAGAAAGGAGGTGTCGATGGGGTTTGAACTTCTCTGTATATCCATTTCACCCACTGAACTATCGTTATTCATCTATGACAACGTTAACTCAGTTTTGCATTCTATAACCCCTTTAAATCAATTAGAAGATTAATGTGTTTACCAGTAAAGATGAAACGAATGAGTGAATTAATGCTTTTTAAATCTATTATAGGTCCTCTGAGTAAGAACACAAATACCTTTTCACCCTGTAAAACGTGAACGATGCAGCCCATTGACTTCTTGCTGTTAGAAAGTGATTTAGTGTACTTATTCTAAAGGCCTGTCAAAAAGGCGTTCCCTTTTTTCACATTGAAAAAAGCCAGGCAATAGTGGAAGAAAAGTACAAAAAAGTTCACACTTCGTACCAGCATGCCCCATCAAGTACACTTTATTGCCAAAAGGATTTGCTCGCTCATCAAATTATTGGAAGTAGGTGTTCCAACCATTTTCATGGCCAAAGTGGGATGCAATCAAGCCCCCAGACATGGAGACTGTTGTTACAACCATTGTTAAAGAATGGGTCACTCTCAGGAGCTCAATAAATTCCAGCAAGGAACTGGGTAGGATACCCCCTGTGCAACAAATCCAGTCGTGAAATTTCCTCGCTCCTAAATATTCCACAGTCAACTGTCAGCTGTATTATAAGAAAATGGAAGTGTTTGGGAAAGACAGCAACTCAGCCATGAAATGGTGGAACATGTAAACTGAGTGTGGTCAGTGGATGATGAGCATGCATAGTGCAAAGAGGTTGGCAACATCTGCTGAGTCAATCATTACACACCTTCAAGCTTCATGGGGCCTTCAGATAAGCTCATAAACAGAGAGCGTCATGGACTGGGTTTCCATTGTCAAGCAGCTGTATCCAAACCACACATCACCAAGTACAATGCAAAGCGTCGGATGCGGTGGTGTAAAGCACGCCGCCACTGGACTCTAGAGCAGTGGAGACGCGTTCTCTGGAGTGATGAATCTTGGTTCTCTATCTGGAAATCTGACGGATGAGTCTAGGGTTGGGTAGTTGCCGGGCAAACAGTGCTTATCTGAGTGATTGTGCTAAGTGTAAAGTTTGGTGAAGGTGGGGTTATGGCGTCGGGTTGTTTTTTATGAACTCTAGTATGTCCTACTAAGACATCTGGACAATTCCATTCTCCCAACTTTGTGGGAACAGTTTGGAGATGGCCCCTTCATCTTACAGCATGACTCTGTCCCAGTGCACAAAGCAATGCCTATAAAGACATGGATGGTGTGGATGAATTGAGTCCTGACCTCAACCCAACAAAACAGCTTTGAGATGAATTAGAGTGGAGACTGAGAGCCATGGGTTCCCATCCAACATCAGTGTGTGACCTCACAAATGTACTTCTGGATGAATGGTCAAAAATCACCATTAAACATGGGGAACAGCCATCCTAGAAGAGTTGAAGCTGTTCTAGCTGCAAACGGTGGACTGACATTGTATTGAACTTGGATGGATTAGGAAAGGGATGTCACTTAAGCTCATATGTTAGTCAAGCAGGTGAGAGAATACTTTTAGCAATATAATGTAAATTCAAATGCACACCCATAATTATGCATCAAAGGTCCAATAGAATATTCTGGAAAGAAAAACTTTTTCAATGTTAGTATGCTTATTCCAAAGACATCTTTGATGTGTGTTTGACATCTACTTGTAATATCCAACTAACTGTACCCAAACTTTAACCATACTGCAGCTGGTTTGAGGTGATGTTAAAAAAGCAGACTTCCCTCTTTACTAAAGTTTCTGCACCTTGTTGTCCAATGCAGCTGTTTCACTTTAGGCTAAACAGAGCACTTAACATGATGCAACCACTGCTGTGCTTGAGAGATGAGAGTGAGCTTGAAAGTCTAATTTCTACTCCAATCATTCCTTGTGTCAGCAGTATGATTGCCTTTCCGATAAACAATTTGTATTTTAGCTCAAAGGTTCCAATCTTGAATCCAAGCTTATTTCTTGATCAGCACTCTTTCATTTTATATTGATGCAAACTGTTGTTCACCCTGACCACTTTCCTTTTTCCACTTTGAAATGTATGGTTAGGCTTTTTCAATAGGGGAATGATCACAGTGATACATTAGAGAGTTTGGAATACCTAAAGCAAGCTAATATTTAACTTCAACAATGTTCATGAGCATGAACTGAGTGAGGATTTGTGGTTTATACATAAAAGTAAAGTCTTTGTCATGAAATGAACCAAAAGTTGTTTGCAAAACAAAACTTAAACTTGTGCACCCATTTCATGATAAAAACAAAGTTGCTGAACTGTATCCCTTATTATTCTAAACTTTGGAAAAAAGTGAAATAATTCTAAGCACTGAATCACATTTATTCTGAGGATAAATGTGTGCAAACTTCTGACAGGGACTGTAAGTATGTGCTCATGTGAGGAAATTCCCAGACTGTGGGATTAAAGTTGTGTAAAACACAAAAATTATTCTGTCATCATAAGCCCATGTAATTACCATAATGCTGACCCCAAGTCTCAAAAAGACTGTTTTTCATTAATAGAAGGCTAGTGTCATAGTAAAAAGGAAAGTTTTTGTTATAAAAATGCATTACTTAAATCTTTGCATCCTTAAGTGTGTCTTAAACCCAACCTAACTTTTGTTGTCCTTTGATCTGTTGGTTATGCCGATCCTTAAGCATTACTTTAGGCTTGGCTGCATATGAGTTTGAGATTAGTGAGAGAAAGAGCGCAATAAGAAAACTGCAAAGGGAGGACTAATAGACACTTTCTCCCAAAGCTCTGAAAAAACAATAGTGTCCAGATGAATGCCGGGCAAAATTCAAAATTTGCCCGGCATTCATCGAGTAATAGTGAAAACACATCAGTCTCTGAATGCAATGTGAAATCTGGTTCTGTTTAGAGGTGGGAAGAGGGAACTGCTTGGAGACAGAAGGGGGAGAAAAAAGGATATAGACACTGACACAAACCTTAAAGGCAGTGGAGACTGTTCTTTTTCCTGGCGGATCATCAAAATAAGTGGTCCTCCTAATTGTCAATCATTCTGGTGACATGTCTACGTAAGGCCGTCCTATGTGCTTGTACCCATTTTCACTTATCAGTGGTGAGTCTGACATAGTGGAAAAATTGCAAATCTTCTTTTACAAAGTAAGCTTGTATGAGGAACGCAAACAGATACTGTTAAACAGAGCGTGCACGTGGAGAAATAGGCTCATGCATGCTCTTGCGCACATTTTATAGGCATTCCCTTTCGGGAGCGGGTACAGGTTTGTACGTGTAAGTCTTCCCAAGATCTTATGCAGCTACCCACAAATCCTTCAGTATGGCTTTGCTGTTTGTTACTCTCCTGTTCTACAGGCAGGTGGATGATGCCCACTAGAATCAATAGAATGGGATGAGAGTTGTCAGCTAGTGTGAGCCATAGACATTACATCATTTCAAAGCAGGAATCTCCAATTTCATAGAAACTATCCCGAATGGTATTGTTTTAATCATAAATCAAAAACCTAGACTCTTTTAACAAGCAAATCTCTTCCTGAAGAAAGACAAAAATTAACACAGGAAATTTGGGAATTTGATCCATTTTGGTACATCCAGTTCAAAGATAAAAAAAAGTGCATGACATGGTTGTAATCACCAAGATTTAATGAAAGCAAAGTAAAAATATTACCACTGAACTTCTCATTGTCTTAAAGCAAGGGGGTGTAAAAGGAAATGAAATAAGGGATATACAGCTTCCTGCTGATCTACCTAATGCCTGAGTTCAAAAAAAGAATTTATGACCCTGTCTGTCCATCTGTTAGAGAATGACTCGACTTGCTCTCCTGTGAAGAGGTTGTGGTGACAAACACGGTCTCCCTGAACACCAGCGCCTGTTTACAGGTTCCCTCAGTAGCCAGCAGGGCTTGTCACGCACAGCGGAAAAAAAAAAAAAGTCAGGGTGCAGTTAGGCATCAGAACATTGTTGGAATTTTTGAAAATAAAAATGATACATTTCCACTAATCCTCTATCTTTTAAATGCTGCCTCTCTGCCGAGAGAGTCATAATGCATAGTTTTCCCATGAAGTTCTACATAACCATATGATACACAAAATCTGACACCAAAGATTGTGTAGGGGGAAAAAAAGCCAAGAACCAACCTTATAGCAATAACAAACTGACACTCATTCGAAGGGAAGAGTTGCAGAAGGACTGCTAAGAGACACAACAATGTAATGATGAAAGAGAACAATTGGAAAAGAAAATAACCACCCATGAAAACACAAAGAAATACAACCAGAAAAATATCACAACACTCCCACAAAAACAATCAGTAAGTACAAACACCAAAAAGGAAAACATACAGACACAACAAAGTTCAGAACATTCTATAAGCAAATACAAAATCCCAAAAGAGACCAGAGGGATCGCAAAAAAAAGGCAAAACAGCCACAGACTGACCATGTTGGTAACCAAGTTTTCCAAAAGACCACACTCAAAGTGATTCATCTGAAAGCTTTATGACAGCAGAAAATACAAACGAAACATGCAAAGCATCTTTTTCTACTCTATTAACTATTTTTTGTTTTGCAGGCCGGTAGAATAGATATTAGATATAATGATCCAAGGAAAATCTGTATGACCTCCTGTGGCTTAAGCAAAATTAAGTTAACTCACTTTACCAACAGTTAAAGATGCTGTTTAGCTGAAGAAGGAATCCTATCGTTCTTGATTACCCGGCATGCTGCTGCCCGGCGGTTGCAGAGGCCAAAACTTGGGCCTCTTGGGAGAAGTTTGGAGAGGCCATGGAGAAAGACGATCAGTTGGCCTGAAACCAATGCTGGCAAACAGCCCAGCACCTCGTGAGGGGAAAGCAGCGCTTTGCTAACCCAGTGGGTGTGGGGAGCTGCTGAGCCTGAAAGAGGACAGCTTTGGATGCTGGAAGGAATACTTTCAGGCTTTCCTCAATCTGGCTTCTGTGGCAGAAGAAGAGACAGGGTGCTAGGGGCCGGATTTGTACGTCATTCAAGCTGAACTCACTAAGGTGGTCAAAAAAATTCACATGGGCAAGACTCCATGGGTGGACGAGATCCTCCCAGAGTACCCTAGCACTGCTGATGTTTTCGGGCTGTCTTCGTTTGCACGCTTCTTCAACATCGTTTCGAGGTTCGTGACTGTGCCCCTGAATTTGCACAGGGTGATTTGGCTGAATAGGAAATGTGACCGGAGGGTGTGCACTAGAGACTGACATATTTTCGGGAATCCCACGATTCCCATGGGATGGGAGTCAGTATTAGTAACGATCACGTGATTGGGACAGTACAGGATTAAACATTAACGGGAGCAGACGGGAGCTGGAGCAAACCAATAATAACAAAAAAAAAAATAGGATCGATGCAAAAAAAATAAAATAAAATAGAAAGAAAAAAAATCCAGTACTGGCGCGGCGCCGCCATTTTGTAGTTTTTTTCCTTGAAGCCTACACTATAATAGCCTGGGTGCCATTCCAAACTTAGTCCTGCCCACAACATTTGAGGTCGGGAAGTTCGGTCTGGCATTGCTCCATAGTAGCGTGAGTATGCTTGCACAATATCTGGCGAACCAATCAAATTGTCAGAGCGGGCTTTATACGATGATGGACAGATGATCAACAGTAACGTAATCAACCACGTGACAAAAGCGCGCATGGGAGACAACAACAATGGCTGCCGCTGGAGAGCTGAGGTGTGTAGATTCTACTATTAGGTCTGTTCTAGAAGATATCGACAGCAAATTAATTTTAAAAGAGGAACAGAGAAATGCGATCAAGGCTCATCTTCTTATTCTAGACGTGCAACTGCACGCTTTGATTTTTGTTGACAACAACTGTGCCTGGCTTAACATACGTCACGCACTCCGTTGCTCTTATTGGTTGTAGGTCTATCCAATTGAGTGCAGAGGCATTTTTTTTCCTGGTTCGTTCGAAACACGCCCCATAATCACAGCTCTATGGAGCAGTATCAGACTCATATTCTGACTAGAATTGAGTAGGACCACGTCAGGCTAACACTATAATGCGAGTCAAAAAAACTACACGACCCAAAAACCAACAGTGCTTCCGCTTTGAGTTTTTCACCTGCGCTCAAAAAAAACAAACAAAAAAACAAGAATGAGAGTGAAGCAGGAGCAGGAGTCATTCTGAATGGGAGCGGGATGGGAGTGGGAGTAATTTCACCAGGAGTGGGAAGGGACAGGATTTAGATTTTTACTCTGGCCCGGGATCGGGACGGGACACAATTTTTTTTCGGTGTGAGTGGGACGGGACAGGAGTGAAAATCCACTCCCGTGTCAGTCTCTAGTGTGCACCGATCCGTCATAGTGAAGACATAGCTGAGCAAAAAGGCAAAGCTCTCGATTTTCTGGCTGGTCCATGTTCCTACCTTCACTGTGATCAAGAAATTTGGATAATGACTGAAAGAATGAGATGCTGAATACAAGCTGCTGAAATGAGCTTTCTCCACAGGTAGGCAGGTCACTTTCTTAAGCCGGGCATACACTGTGCGATTTTCGGAGCAATTTTCCAGTCGTGCAAGAATCTTTTGATTGGCCCGGCTTTCAGCTTGATCGTGCGTCGTGAGTCGTGTAGTGTACGGGGGTAACAAGGGGCGATCAGCCTCTCACGACCATCTCCCGATCAGGAATCATGACCGTTGTGGGCAAATTGCTCAGTGGGCATGCGCAAACAAGGATTTTTCTTTTTATTCTTCCTCTCAGATGTAAATACAGCAGCGTGGCAGAGATGCAATGATTGAAATGCAGTCCTGTCTGTAAAATTGACAGGCTGTAGTAGCTACGTTTGCTCAGACATGTCTTTTTTCCAAATACGTTGTCGCCTTTGCTTTTTAGGGCTTACAGCACAAAATTGCACAAATTGCCAAGGCAGCAAGTTTAACTCTAGTGAGCTTCATATTCCCCTTCTATTTGTTTGGCTTCCGTATAGAAGAGTCCCAGTCTCACTGCAGAGCTGAGTCCAACATGGTTTTTAGACATACAGTGTGAGCAGGTAGATCGCATCAGAGCATTGTGCTGCACATACATCGTGAGCTGTGAGCTCACACTGTACGACTAAACCCTGCGGTTTAGTCGTATAGTGTGAGCAGTAGCTGTGTGCAATGAGTGAAAAAAAATGCAGTGAACACCCGGGTAGGGTGATAGAGATACGGTGAGGAGCTTGGTCATTCAGGAGAGGGTTAGAGTAGAGCCGCTTATCATCCACATCAAAAGCAGTCAGCTGAGGTGGCTTGGACATCTATTTCGGATGCCCCCTGCACCCCTCTCTCAGGAAATGTTACACATTCCACTGGGAGGAGACCCAGGACATGACCCAGGACATGCTGGAGGGAGAATGTCTCTCAGCTGAACTGGGAGCACTTCAGGCTTCTGCGGAGACAGAAGTCTGGGAGTCTCAACTGAGACTATTCCCTTCAAGACCTGGTCCCGGATGAAGCTGGAGATGATGAGTATGCATACATGTCAGTAAAGACAGCTCACCTAAGAAAAGTGCAACAATGCTTTTACCTTTCAAACTGTTTTACTGTACCTTAAAACTGTTTAAAAATAGAGTAGTAGCCATTCAAACTTTCCCCACTTTCCTTGATGGGCCTTCGGCTGGTCCCCTATGATTTTAGAACCCATGCCCCACTACAGCATTCACACCGCCAGATTTTCATTACATTGCTTCTTGGAAAAATTGTAACCACAGGTTGACACATATACATAGATGTCATATATAATACAAAAAATATTCTGTCATGATTTGTGGACATAAAGATCTTAAGAGAAGTGTCATCTCCTGGTGTGACCCTGTATAGGGCTGGTTATACTTCCGTGTGTCACAGTGAGCTTGTGGCAGATATCTTTTATTTATGCCCAATTTTGTCCATCCTATGTCATTCCATGCCACAACATAAGAGGGACAATCATGAACTAGCTGTGGATCTAGATACAGCCAAGGCGGTAGGGAAGTACAAGAACTTTTGGAGAGGTGCACCAGAGTGTCTGTGGAAGGGGCGGGGGCATATTTGCGTTCACTGCTATACACATGCAGACAACCTGGTTTCTGAGTATAAACCAGTCTTAATTCAGTAAAAGGGTGGAGTCAGAGTAAAAAGATATGCAAGAGGGGGTCACTCCAGTGGCGGGAAGTTGACTGCCATTCGGCTGGTGTAAGACTGGGAAAGGCTATTTTGAATGGCTGCTACTGTACACAAACCATATTTTTTTCTTGGTTTCTGACACCAGCTTAAACTAAACTAACTAGAATATTGTTAGCTTCTTAGATCTTATGTTCATTTGTTTAATGTTATATTCAATCCCCTGATTCTCTTGTGTCATTTGGAAGTCAAGAGAACATACAGCAAACAATATATTCAATGAAAGAAACCTACCCTATTCCAACTTGCTTCCACTTACTTTCATGAGTTTCATGTAAAAAACAAACAAATAAATCATTTATTTTTTTAAAGTGTATCCTCCATCTAAAATTGTTATTCTGTGATTAAAGGGACAGTGTGCAAGATTTACCCCAATCTAGTGGTGCACTAAATGAAATGCAAATAAAGGACTAGTGCCTCCTCATCAATGGTGTGAGACCTACTATGGAAACTGCAAAGGTCCATTCTAATCTTTCTGAATCCTTCTGAAGAGGACTCTTCAATCTCTGTAAACCATGTCAAATAAGCCAAAATAAACAATGAAACACTGGGAGTGTTGCTCTGAAAACAGGGCTGAAAGAAGCCTATATGCTCATTAGCTGGTATGACATATGTGAAGAAAAACAGCAGCTGATAACTGTTGCACTGGAGCTTGTCTACTGTAGGCCAATGAAAAAACAGCCGCCCCTGCTGGGGGGCAGACTACTTTTCCGGACTACACCGTCCTATTTCAAAGAGAACTCTAAAATAAACTTCACTGCTACTGTTCACTGAATCACCTTACCTGTCCAGTAGAAAGCCTAAAACCTCTGCATCCGTTTGAGGCCCCACTCCCTCCTAAATTGTCTCCACTTAGTAAAAGCTGCTCAGAAAAAGACTCTAGTTTTCTCCTGGTTTTTACTTCTTTTTAGTTTTT
>NW_015150483.1:1596628-1604878 GCF_000732505.1 Cyprinodon variegatus
TTCTTAATGAAAAGGATGGAACAAGAGATGGATAGACAACTTGGACTTTGGCTGCAGTAATGAGAGCACTATTAAGGTTTGTTAAGGTGAACAATTAACTGAGCCGAAAAAGTTAAATTGTTAATTTACTGCTCCATATACAGTATATGTACATTCCTACCCTCATTTATGGTCATCAGACATGGAACACAACCAAAAGAACCTAGAGATCCTGGATACAAAGATGCCAAAACTAGATTATTTATAGTAGAGCCATTGTTTGGTTTGCACCTTTGGAGAATTTCCTAGCCCATTTCTTTGGTAGGTGACCTTAGGAAAGAGCCCAAACCCCCAAAGGAAAATATATACACTGTTTGGCCTTGGAACATTTTGGAAAGCCCAGTATTAGCAGGGTCAGGAGAAGAATACTTGGGGTTCCTTCCTGGACCTGCTGTACCTGCAATCGGAATAAGAGGAGGAGTCGATGTATCGTGTTTATCAGCATCAAATATTAAGGTTTAGATCATTCTTACATGCCTATGCTTAGTTCTGAATAGCTCTCACTCTGTCTGTATATGTGGGGTTTAGTTTTTGTTGTTGTTGCAGGAACTAACAGGTTGTCCTTCAGAATTGGCTCTGGCCAAATGCATGTCCTTTCTACAGAACATCATCCCACATCATGATACTGATATCCAGGCTCAGACTGGGAACGATTTTTGGCTCTGGCATTTTTCCATCTACACCGGCCCACTTACACCCCCCCAACTGCTGGGTAACATCCACACTTGCACAAAGTCAGCCAGACACCCACTCACCCATACAGCGCCGTCACTGACTCACGTTTTCTAGCCCAAAACATTTTCATAAACCGCCTGGATATATGAAATCTCGCCCAACTTGAACCAAAGACTATCGATCTCTCAGGCCATAAATCTACAGAAAAACATTTTTTTTACCCATAGACGGCCATCCTAAACTGCCGGGTTAGACGGGAAACGTGCAAAACCCCATCATACAGCGTTACATATTTTTGCAAAATATTTGAACATAAATTCGCCAAATATAAGAGGAACATTGTTGTTTGGTTTAAAGAAAGCATTTTAGTTTTATTAGAATTTAGTTTTTGTAAGGATTTTACAGAATGAAGAAACAGGATTTTATAGTTTTAAGTTACAGTTTAGAAAATTATACCATATGCCAACCGTCACAAGGATGTGCATGACAAGGAAGGGCTATATAGGTATTTATCATTGGATTACTTCTTGAGCTCCTTGAGTTATTTATTGTCACAGGTAGGTGCTTTGGCTGGAGAGTAAGTGTCGGGGCTGGTATGATTTAAGGAGGGCCGGCCCTCGCACGCTGAAATTAGGACCGGCCCACCGGGCAAATGTCCGTATCAAAGATTACCAGTTCCAGCCTGCTGATACCCCATGTTTTACAAGGCTGAACATATTGCCAAAGAAGCAAGGTTATTGCTCTTTGTATTTGTTTTCAATTGCTGAATTAAGAACAGAAGATAATATATTAAAGGTGAGGGGAGTTTTAATCTGGAGCTCTTCACTCTTCTAGCTTTGCAGCAAGATCTGAAATGTGCTCAGCTGTCCTTAGTTGTATACAACACAGATGGTCACTGTCTCTGTGTTAGCTACCCATCAGCTCTTGTGGCAATAAAGGACAAGAATGTGTCAATCACACGAATCTCTGCAAAGTTGATACAGTAAACAGACTGTTTGAACAGCAGAAAGCACATTTAACTGTGAAATTAGGATTACGAATCCAACCAGCTACTGGACTAAATAAACCATGTTTTAAAAGGGCTTATTTTGCATTTTTTGATGGTAAATGATATAAGCAGAAGATTGCTCTCTATCCCACTGTTATCACATCAGTGGGTTACCCTGGAGGAGAGTTTTGCCCCCCCCTCTCCAGATGATGATAGTGAAACCATGTCAGCCAGTGGGTTTAGCTGCTTGGCCCCTTGTTATAACAACTCCAGGAGTCTTGAGGAATGTGGGTTTGTCCTGCAGTCCTTTACTACCCCCCCCCCCTCCTCGGCCCCTCTCTGTGTCCCCTCCCCTCCCTGAAACCGGGCAATTCCTTCACTTTTTTCCTTTTTCCCCTCACAAGCCCCACATTTCAATATTCCACTCTGGGGCATATATATCCCGTCTCAAGTTGCTGGGCTCCTCGACGCTAAGGCGCTCCAAACTGTTGCAAGGTATTGCTTTATTCATTAATCTTACAATTTGGACGTAAGCGGGCTTTGATTGAGACCTTTGTTTCTGGATCCCCGTTGTTTTGCGGCGATTATCCTCTCATGCACAAATGCCCCTGGAGATTAGGGCAAAAAAAAAAAAAAAAACAGATTAGGATGCGCAAAAAGTTTAACATTTGAAGTATTAGCGTTATGCTTTTTTTGTCTGAAGTAGAAAAAAGGAAACTTTTTTTTTGTCTTGAATTACATGTTATTTTAGTTTTTTTTTTTAAAGATCATTGTAGTCTGGTGTCTTTTTCTGTCTGGATATTTTTAGTGTTTTTGGAAGGACGGGATGTTGCGCTTCCTTTCAATCGTAAAGCACTGGTGGGATTAATATTGGGTTATTGTGCAGCTATAAAAATAATCTCTTGTCATGATTTTACAGCAGAAACAGTTTTCTGGCTCAAATCCGTTTCTGTATAGTTATTTCTTTCCGATTACGCGTGATGTTGCATATTACGCGCAACGTAATCATTTCCTTAACAGAAAGAATCGGGAGATAACAGGAAAAAAATAAAAACATAAAGGCTTTGATCTAAGAACCTTCAGGATGAGTCCGTTCACTGCTTCATTGTGACAGAAGCTTTCCAGATCATGCTTTTCTTTTGTTTGGAGCTAATCCTGCCTCATGTACCTTTATAATTACAAGCAGAAGAAGCGTTTGTCTCACACTCTAAAAACAGTTTGGTAAATGCAACCAAAAAATTGGCTGGATTTGACCAATCTGGTTGGTAGTTATGTGTCCAACCAAACTTTTGGTTAAAACAAACCAATCTAATTTGGTACTGTTTTAACCCATCTAAATTGGTAAAAGGGAAAATCCAACATAAATTGGTCAGTTTGACTAAAATTTTGGTTGATGACAACATTGAAAGCCAGGACATGGAAAGGCGAAATAAGGCTAAATTCTGCATCCAATCCCAATGTCCCTACTAATGATTTCTGGAATTTGTTAATACTTAATACTAATGTAAGATGAAAGCCAAGATTTGCATCCTGTACATGTACACATCCTTATAATTGTTCTCAAGTTCCATAACTATTACACACAGCAATTTACTACAGCCAAATAGCCAGAGTAGTATACCATCAGTTACCATTTTTATTAGTTGATTTAATTGGTTGATCCTTGGTCAGTTTCTCACCAATATATCGGTGAATCTAACCAAAGTTGGTTTCACCTTCTAGAGTGGATGTTTTTCCAACCAATCCATTCTTAGAGTGCAGATTGGATTAAAGATAATTTTCAGATTTAGAGAGGCAGGAAAAGAAGGGAGAGCACAGACCGCCTGAAAGTTAAGATTTAGACTTTTATTCACCATGTTAAATAATATCCAATTAGTTCAAGTAGAATCAGAATTATATCTATGATCACTTTTAAACTCACTTTTGTACTTTAGCAGGATAGGTTTTAGCGCTGCTTTTTAGTTCAGCCACATATGTCATTATAGGCTCCTAAATGGGGTAGATTGGGGGGTGTGGGGGGGTTGGGCCTGCTGAGGTTGTATATCATCAGGGGCCCACATTGCACTGTTAAACCTGCCTGCAGTTGTATGTCAAGGCAGGAAAGAAGAGAAAAATAAACCTCATGGCTTCCGGCGCAGCTGGACCCTGATTATCTTTCATTTTAATGTGTGACGCTAAAATTTCAGACATGATACAGTTTATTTAGGGTTCTGAGATTATACATTTACAGGCTATGGTGGACAAACAAAATACATCCATAAATCTGTGGTTGATGAAATGATATGTAGAGCTAAGACTGGGCTGTCATGAAGAGAATCGGACAGACATTACAAATGATTTAAGACTGGGTCGGAGGCTGAACATCATTCTCAAATTGTTCTCCGCTTTACAATTATTTGTTATTATGTTTCGGTGTGTTACGTAAAAGAAATTGAGGCTTTGTGAAGCAGATAAACTGTAAATGTAGCTCAATTAATTTGTGTCTCCTAAATAAGATCGATTTCTTTTTGTTGGCAGATTGCACATTTGTCCTGTGGTTGTAATCGACTCAGTTAAATTAAGTTTGATTTAAAAAACTCCAAAAACAAATCACCTAAAACACACTGGAGTCTGATGCACCAATTATATGAATCTAATATAGTTCATGTCAGTCCAGTTTACTCCCACAGACACCAGTTATATAGTTTGATGAAGACTGCATCCACTCAAGGTTGCAGAAAGTACATTTTTCATAAATGACTAAGAAACAAATGTGAGTCCACAAGGGATTATACAGCACCGCTAAGGAAATGCTGTAATAGGTATGCCAGGCCCATTAGTGGCGCTCTAACACTGTTACAGAAACCTGCAATAAACAGCAGGCATGCACAGAAATCATATGTGAAGTAAACAAATTAATATGGTGTGGATCAGTGAAAAACACTTACTGAACTTACGTTTGTGGGGGTTGGCATAGGTCATACCATGTAGAGGAAGAATCTGAGAATGCTACTACCAATCCCTATTGTTTCTTAGCTTGATTGAGACAGCTGGGGGGGGATTTTTGTTGTTATTTTTAAGAGTTAGACACATGCAGTCTACAGAGAGATGGAGCCATGTCTTCATAGTTTCAGAAAAGACAAAGCTTTCCTGTACCGACTGAAACACAAAAAGGGTGCTTAGAAATGTTTCCACAATAGGATCCAGTTTAAAACATGATCGTTTACAAACTCTCAAAGCAGCGGGTCCGTGTGGACACAGCCTCAGATTTAACTGCTTAAACTCCAATTAGTCGTGTGAAAACACAATGCAACATAATCACTTTAACCATATAAGGGTTGTTGTATCTGTCTGAGAGATTTTAGATGACTGCACTGTGTCAATGACGTTGAACCAAGTCCTCAGTATAAACAAGCTTAGAAGCAACAAAAAAAAATCATTGACTTTAGCACAAATTCCTTTTCAGCCTCCCCCTACTCCATCTTTCTACCTCCTTTTGATAAAAGGCAGACACCTTTGAATAAAAATTGCGTAATAGATTGGTTATCCCTGTATATTGCACAACAATGTAATACTTTATATAATTATGAGACTAATTTGCCCACAATTTTGACTATAAAATATTGTTTAAGAGAGAAAGTCTGTTAGACAGATTTGGAAAACTGGCAAGTTTCCTGAGACACATGGGGCACATTGAACCGTGCTAAGATTTGAATTGACTCTGTCTACTGTTTGGAATAAATCTATTTACACCCTTAATACAGGTTAAAGTTTAGATGCGTTAAGTTTGAAATCCTGCGCAAATACTTTTATAGATATGGTAATGTTATATGCCACATTTTAATACATTGTTGGAGCCCAGTAGTTTAGTTTTCTTTAGTTTTCATTTTAACTATCTTTCATTATTTCTATCCAAAGAAGCATTTATTAATTTTGCATTGCACTAGTTTTAGAGAAACCAAATTAAATAACTACCAATCATCTGAGGAAAAAGAAAACATGGTTTCTAAGAATAAGCACAAACAACCCCATAAAGTTGTTTTACTCTTTTTTGCTTGTTACTGTTCGGCTTGTTTTAGAGATATTTTAATCTTAGTTTTTTTCTGTTAGCATATGAAAGAAAACAAATCTAGGAATCAACATGGTGCTACGGTGGTTAGCTGTCTACTCTTATAAAAAGGATATCTTTGGCTTAAATATCAGTCCAGTAGTAACAACTTCCACTGTTACATTTTGGGGATTTCGTCCGGTTCTGCAGTTTCCCCTGCTGTCTAAAGACATGTGTTATTTGGATGAGGATTAATTATTCCTTCCCAGCAAAAAATCTAAGCTCAGCCTTTTCATAGCATTTGGACCATTTGGCCATTCACTGTCTTTATTTAAACGTAAAAAACAGAGATAGTTGACTTATTTAGATTATATAAATATTCTGTCTTAAATCAGCCCAAACACCTTTACACTTTTATAATTTTGTTTTAGTGTTTGCCTGTAGACAAGAACTTTTTAAATACATATGCACCTTTTTGCCACTTAACAAAATTGTTCTCAAGTTTCATACCATTATGCTGTCTTGGTCATTATCAATTACTAATAATAACATTACAATTATGGTTGATAACTGATAAATTCCATTATAATACATATTCCCCTACTCTGTGGATGCCATAAGAAACCAACCACAATGTTGACATTGTTACTTTACTCCCTCCCCCCTCCTAAAACAACTAAAGCAACTAAAACAGCAACTACATGGAAATAAATCTGTTGTAAATATCAGTTTTATTTATTTATTATTTTTATATCAGAGCAATCTGATACAATTAAACAAACTGCAAACTATTAAACTATCAGTTTTTTTTAGATAATTACATCATTAAATTTTTTTTTCATCAACAACTGGAGTGCTGGTTAATGAAAACTCAAAATAGAGTCATGTGACAAAAAGAATGTTCTTAGAATAATCATTAATTTAAGAAAAAAACAACAACCATCAAATTTGTAGTAAAATATTATGAATTACTAAAGAGTTAGACATCAGCCTGAGATAAGTTTGCCCCACTCTCACACTACAACTGTAATATGCTTGAAGG
This sequence comes from Cyprinodon variegatus, assembly GCF_000732505.1. Taxonomy (NCBI): domain Eukaryota; kingdom Metazoa; phylum Chordata; class Actinopteri; order Cyprinodontiformes; family Cyprinodontidae; genus Cyprinodon; species Cyprinodon variegatus. Next base: position 1,603,400 of record NW_015150483.1, read on the forward strand.
GTTTCCCACATTTTATGCTCGATTTAAGGACATTTCAATGAGATCAGGATCTATGCTGTGACACAGCCCAGGAATTTCCATTTCTACCAGTCTGTAGCAGATTTACTGGTATGTTTTGGGTCATTGTTATGTTGCAAGGCCCAGTTTCCCTTTCAGCTTTAATTTTTTACAGATGCTCTCTCTCTTTTTTTTTCTCAAGCGCCCTCTAATATAAAGTATGATTCATAGTGGATTCTATGGTAAGCTGGCCAGGTCCCGCTGGAGTAAAGCATCTCCAAGGCATGCTACTTCAAGTTCTATGCTATGTAGTAAAAAGACCGAAATACTTGCTTTGATAGCCTAACCTGAGAAATCTAGCTGTTGTTTTGATTGGCGCCTACATGTAGACTACCTTTCTGCTGTAAAATCGCTGAGTAAGTAAACCTTGATTCACGGGACAAGGGTTTAGGACTTAAGTGCATCAGGAAGGGCAAAAAACTCTACCAAGTCTGAGTGCAAGCTTTAATGAGTGGTTTTGGCAATCCCTGATTAGGGGGCGCAGACGAAAAGACTCACACACAGAAGGGATGATTTTGAGTTCTCTCCTTAAATCTCTAAGCAGACACACTTGCTAATTAACTCAGAGAGATTTTTAGATTTCCCCATGGTGTTCAATCTCTTTTAACAGTCAGGGTCACTTCAAATACATTTCTAAGATTTATAAAGGCCAACACTCAGTTAAATGCTGAATGATAATCATGCATCATGTACTACTGATGTGACCCGTCTATGTGTATTCCCTTTGGGAATAAATGTTGGGTTGTCCTAATTAATTCCTCACCTGTATTTTTATTTTTGAATCACTTTTAGCAGTTTTAAATTGTATTTTCTTTAAGTGAAATTTGTTGGATTTAATGTTTAAATGTTAAGAAAACACATAGGCTCTTCTTGGGTGTCCTACTTTTTTCATTACCACACTTATTCCTCATTCCAAGTGTGGGCAAAGTGATCATTTTAATTGTTGGCACTGATTCATACTGATTCGTGACAGGGAGAAGGTAAATCAAACCCACAACCTTCCGATTGCATGATGACTACTCTACCCACTGAGACCCAGTCGCCCATGTTGACATCAGTTTCTGTTTGGTTAAACCAGCACCAACCCTTTTTCAACAGCCCTTAGACATGAACAGACATGCTGATGAAATTTCATATTTTTCTTTTAAATAAAAATTCACTCTGGAAGGTTGTCTTTGTCGGAATACAACGGTCAAAAACAAACAGAACAGATAGTATAACTTCTGCTCATCTTTCTGTTTGGGCTGTTTTAAACAATCATTAAAGGATGGATTTGCAGAAAGTAAGAATTTTACCTGAGACATTTAAACTTCAACGTAAGGTTTTACCAACAGTGATACATACATGTTTATATACCATCTCTATGACCATAATTTCCCTTTAAAGCAGGGACCTGCTAACCTGACTCCGCCAGATGGATTT
>NW_015150483.1:1605503-1637109 GCF_000732505.1 Cyprinodon variegatus
ACTTATTGTGGTCACTTCCTGTTTTGGCTGCTGACCAACGTTCTCTGGTGCTGTTCAGGCTATTTCCATCTGAACTAAGTTCCCCTTTCTGGGACATCTCTAAGTCACTCTAACTGTAGTACTTTTAAACAAATCTTCTACTGCTGCACTTGTTCCGTTAACATGATTTTTATTTCCGGTAGCAAGAGATTGCTAGCCTAGACTGGCATTACTTTAGCACTGACTTGACCGCTCTCTCTCTCCCCCAACTCTTTCTAAAACACCCTCTCCTCTCTCCTGCTATCTGCGTCAGATGTTGAGTTATTCTTCTCCCTCCTTTACGATAATGGTATGTTTAATTTGTATAGTATTTTTTGTTGCTTCGGAGGTGAGTGCATCAGAGTTTGAGTCCCAGCTCTGGGCTGTTGAACATGAAGGAACATGAAGGAGTGTAGGTCCAATAGTTAACAGCCCAAATCATCAGGACCAGGGACACGTTCACGTAATTATCCTTCAGCCCGGTACTGAGCAGCCAGGCGACTGGATGAAGGTACGCAGAAAGCGTAGTCATACGTAGCGAATGTGAAGCCCTCTCTGGTAATTTGCAACTGGATAGTCAGAAATGTGGCATTAGAGACACCAGGGACCATAGTCAAATGTTTGCCATAGGCCAGAATAGGTGACATCAAATCCTACCTGAAACTGCTGGATAATGATAACATTAAATACAGTAAGATTGTTATTCACATCAGTGGTGATAACATACGGTTACGCTGATCAGAGGTCACTAAAAGTAGTGTTCGGTGTGTAAGTTTAACAAAACAATGTCGTACTCCATAATTTCCTCTGGTCCCCTCCCTGATCTGATCAGTAATAACGTGCTAAGCTCCATGTGGTCATTCAACCGCTGGTTGTCTAGGTAGTGTCTGAAAACGATGTGGACTACATTGATTGACTGGAATTCTTTTGGGGGTAAACCTGCTCTGAGAGACGGTATCCATCCGACTTTGGAGGTTGTAGCTCTTCTTTCTAGGAATCTGGCCAAATGTATAAATCCTCCAAAACCCAGACAGCCCAGGGTACCCATCAGGAAGCAGATCATTTGTAGTTTAACACACCTCTTGGCAGCTTCCCTAGTATTACTCATTTATTACTCCATTCAGACAATGTCTTGCCCACGACAAAAATTTAATAGGTCAGAAAAGAATACTAAATAGCTCAATCATGATAATCTAATCGAAATTAAAATAACTCCAATCAGCCAAAAGTTAAAACAATTAAATGTGGCGTATTTAACATAACATCTCTTTTTTCAAAACTCTGTTAATGACTTGATTTGCGATAGTAAAACTGATTTATGTTGCCTTACAGAAACTTGGCTCCAACAAGAGGATTACCGGTATGTTAGCATAAGTGAGGCAACTCTCGATAGTAATTAAACTTTTCACATACCCAGACATTCTGGGCAAGGAAGATGTGAAGCAACAACCTTTCAGTTGGACTTACTGATTACTCCAAAGCCAGATCATTATTGAACATTTAACCCCTAGTTTCCCTCATCAAAAATGCAAAAGAAGAGGTTTGTAACAAAACCTCTTCTTTTTGTAACTTTGTATCATCCATCAGTTGCTTACTCTGAATTTAAAGATCAGTTTTCAGAGTTCCTATCTGACAGGGTTAAATACTTTTAAAATCCATGCTGACATTGAAGGTGATAGTTTAAATGCAGCCTTTAATACTATCTTAACCTCGACTGGCTTTGTTCAAAATCTTAATGGTCACACACATTCTCATCTTCATATTCTGGACCTTGTACTTACATATGACATTGAATATAAAGGAATAACAGTATTTCATCAAAACACTGTCCTCTCTGACCACTTTTTAGTAACCTTTAATATAAGTGACAATCTTCATGATTACTTTAACGGAGATCTCCTCCCCAAAAATTAAGTTTCACTTCAGAAGATCATGATTTGATAGTACAATATCTTTCTATCTTTCTAATACTTAATATCTCGTCTGAGCAATACTGCTAAGGGCAAAATTTTATTTATTCCTCTTCACAGTTGATCATTTTGTTGATGTGATTGCTAGTACCCTGTGTACTGCCTTAGACAAGGTAACCCCTATGAAAAAGAAGAACTTTAAAAATAGAAGGTTGGCTCCCTGTTTTGAAGCAAAATGCTAGGAAACTGGAGAGAAAATGATACTCTATATGCCTACGGGAATCCTACTACTCTGGAAAAATAGCTCCCTGCTGTCTAAAATTACCCTTTGTAAAGCAAGATCAGCATATTTCTCCTCATTAATAGAGGAGAATAAGAATAATTCTGTATTTCTTTTTTGATACAGTTGCCAAACTCATCCAGAGCCATAGCTCAGTTGAACCGTTCACTCCCCCTCCTCTTAGCAGTAAGGATTGTATGGGATGTTTTATATTAAGGTTGATATTGTTAAAAATAAGATAATTGGCATCCTTCTAAATATAATTGATTTTATCTCCTGAAAGTGTGGCAGCATCTGAGATAACTGTAGAATCTGCATTGAGTTTAGCTTGTTTTTTTAAATTCAGAATTAGCAAAACTATTATCTTCCTCTAAGCATTTAACTACTATGTTAGATACAGTTCTAACCAAGTTATTTAAGGAAGTGTTCCCTCTGATTTCCTCCTCCATTTTAGATACGATAAACCTAGTTGTGTTACAGGGAAATATACCTCAGGCTTTTAAGGTACAGTAGGTGTACCGGTAATTAAACCTTTACTTAAGAAACCGTCCTTTGCCCAAGATGACTCAATTATAAACCTATATAAAATCTTAATTTCTTATCTAAAATTCTCAAGGAAATAGTTGTGTGACCACTTACACAATAGTGAACTATTTGAAGAGTTTTAATCTGGTTTTAGAGCTCATCAAAGAGCTGAAGCAGCTCTGGTCAAAATCACTTGATATTCTTATGGTCTCAGAGAATGGTCATATATATGTACAGATACAGTCGATCATAAATTTATTTTATAAAGACTTGAATATTTTGGAGGAATTAAGGGAACTGCACTAGCCTGGTTTAAATTCTCTTTACTACAGTATATAAATGCTTTAAATTGGTAGAATTATTAAACAAGTGTGGGATTAATTTCCACTGTTACATTGATGACACTCAGCTATATCTGTCTATAAATATATCCTGATTAAACTAACCCATTGCATAGACTACCTAAAAACCTGGAAGACTTTAACCTTCAGCTTCTGAATGCAGGCAAAACACAAGTTATAGTCTTTGGACCAGAGTCTTTAAAAAAGCAGCTGATTAGATACTCACTTAATTTGGATGGGACTAAATTGATCTCAGATTATAAATTAAAACATCTTGTTCTTTTTTTTATCAGACCTGTCATTTAGATATCAAATCAAAGAGGTTTCTAGAGTTTCAATCTTTTATCATATTTCTCCTATTCTAGCTACTCTTCATTGACTTCCTGTTAAATTCAGAATAGAATTTAAAATCCTCCTTCTTACATATAAAGCCTTTAAATGGTCAAGCTCCATCTTATATCAGAGATATGATTGTTCCTAGTACTAGTTTACTAGTAGTTCCTAGAATTTCTATAAGTAGAATGGGAGGTAGATCTTTAAGTTATCAGGCTCCTCGCCTTTGTAACCAACTACCAGTTTTAGTCCGTGAGGCAGATACCCCATCTGCTTTTAAGGGTTGGCTTAAAACTTTCCCACTTTTAAAAGTGTATAGTTAGAGTTGCTCAGTTTATCCTGAGCTGTCTATATAGTTATGCTGCTCTAGGCATTGACTGCTGGAGGACATAGGGACCACTTTTCATCATTCTGCATCATTCTATTACTCTATATGCTCTCTTTCCTCCTCTGAGATGGGAGCTGGCTTTGGGCTTGTCAGTGTATTTCCTGGTTAGGGCCGCCTGTCGAGCTATTTGACGGATACCGTTTGTATCTCTGCTTCTTTCTGCATGTCTGATTCTGTGTTCTTGAACTCCAGTTGGCCTCAGCAAATGGCCGCTCACATTGAGCCTGGTTCTGCTGGAGGTTTCCTCCTGTTAAATGGAATTTTCCTCTCCATTGTCGCTACATGTATGCTTGTTGTGAGAGATTGCTGTCAAGTCAATGAGACAGTGCTATCAGCTGGTTTTCCTTAGATAGAAAACTTTGAACCAATCTGACTGTATGATTTGAATGAATTGTCTCTGTAAAGTGCCTTAAGATGATGTATTGTGAATTCACACTATTGTATTTTTAGTTTTCAAAATTAGTAAAACTATAAAATGAATCATAAAGATGAAGCATTGATTTTCTTCTATAAGCAATTATTTGATGTAAAAAAAGAAAAAGATTATGATAATAAAATAGAATTTTCAAGAAAAATATATCTGGTTAATTTAATATCAAATGCAATTCAAATATAAGTTATAAAAAAACATTAAATGTTCTAAGAGTGATATTTGTATTTATGGTATATTAGTCAGTTCTTTAATATTTTACACCATTAATAGCATTTGTGGAGGGTCCATAGAGCCACATGTCTGGCTCTCTGTAGCTGCAGGTTGCAGGCCCCTGCTTCTGAGCATAATTCATTTACCGGTACCCTAGAAATAGATAATCATATGTTTTATTTTTTTATGAACTGTTGTCTTTGGAAATAGTAAAATAGTTAATTTCACATGAGGATAAATCTGATTTGTTAAAAAGTTGTATTTGTTGATGTTTTTTTTAATTTTTTATATTTGACATATACTTTTTATCTCTCCCTCTTTAGCCCCTCCCCCAGAGTAAACACCAGGCCCAGTCTGGATATAGATTTGGTCCTGCGACTTTGTGCGGGTCCACATCATTACAGACAGAGAGGGGAGGAGAAGGCCTAAGTAAACCAGGGGAGCTTCAGCTGGGGGGAAAGCCAGGCCGACCAATGGGATCAGGGAAGTTGGCTCAAGTGCTTCTGGGATGGGCAGCAGTTTGTCTCAGCGCCGTACAGGTAACTGGTGCTCAAACTGGAAATGGACCTTACCAAGCTAGCCGCTTCACTGGGAACGTAGACCAGAGGGAAGCCCAGCGTGTCCGCCGCCGTGGCCAGGACACTCTTAAAGGGTAAGATTAATTTCTTCTCTTAGATCTCAAATTTAGAATAAGGCATCAATGTAGTTGTGTTTTTTTTGTTTTTTTTTCACCTCTTGACGGCTTAGACCGTCCTTATCTTACACTCACAAGCAATACATCTTCCACCTTAACAGTTTGCTCAGCACATTTAAAACGTTCTGTTTATTTACCACAAATGGAAATCTTAATGAGGATGTGAAATAAAAAGGGGCTTCTAAGGGCAACATCAACTGATGAGTAACAAGTATTTCTAACTAACATACAACCTGGATTGCTGTGTTGTAATATTACAAGCTCACTGTATTGATCTAAAAGGGGGGATTACATATTAACACATATTTTACATCTCATTTTTATTAGTAAACATGTGTTGGAGGAATGTCTACTATAAACAGGGATCGCATCTCCCTAGCTATGGTCTCCTCTTAACCCCCCGTCCTGTCTTTCTGTCTGCTGTCCAATTCTTCTACTCTGTCAACCAATCTCAATCAATGTGGTGCAGAACTATGGACTAAAGACGCAAAAAGTTCAGTTTATTGTAAAACAAAGAACGTTTTCTTTGAGGTTTTGGTGCTCCCATCAGTTTTTCCAATCAGTGTCCCATCTGTCCCAGCTTAGGCTCCCCCCAATGCCAAGCCACAGGAAATGAGGTATTTATATCACCAGTGGGGGGGATATGGAAAGAGACATCTGTTTCACTGCTGTGGGTGACAAAGCTGCCTGAAAATCGAAGAATGCGAGGAATTAGATTTTAAGTTTTGTTGAAGACTGGATTTAATTGTTAAAATAGTAGACTTTTAAAAATACTGAGATTTGTTCATATTTCCAGAAAGGGAAATATTTAACCTAAACGAATTAAAGTTGAAATATAAAAACTTTTATAGATAAACGTTTTTGTTCTATAAATACAAATCATGGTTCATATTTCACCACAGACAACTTTACTTCAATGAAAACAAACTAAATATTGGCCCTGGTGGTAACTGGAAAAATGCCTTTATAGAATTAATAATATGTTTTACATTAAAGTTTTATTGCTTCCTGTTTAAAGTATGCTACCAATATGTAAATATCTTTTCATATCAGAATCAGAATCAGAATCAAGTTTATTGCCAAGTAGGTTTGCACTTACAAGGAATTTGACTTGGTGTTGTTGGTGCAGACAAAAAACAAAACAAAATAGCAAAATAAGATAGAATATATATAAATATATATATATATACACAGAAGCTATATACAAACAGTAGACTGTGCGTTAATGTAACGCAGAAATCCTGAATGGGGGAGAGAAACATTGTTCAGTTTCACGGGCGGGTCTTGGCCTTGTTGATAAGGCCGATAGCAGATGGGAAAAAACTGTTTTTGTGACGGGAGGTTCTGGTCCTGATGGACCGCAGCCTCCTGCCAGAGGGTAGTGACTGAAATAGTCTGTGACTGGGGTGCGAGGGATCGGCCACAATCTTCCCTGCACGACTCAGAGTCCTGGAGGCGTGCAGCTCCTGGAGAGATGGGAGGTTGCAGCCAATCACCTTCTCTGCAGACCGGATGACACGCTGAGAAGGTGATTGGCTGCAACCTATTGACCACTATTCTTGAAATCTTTTATTCTGTATTTTCAATAAATTTATATTTTTACCAAAATATGACTGAAAATGGATGAAAGAAGTTATGTTTATTGTATTTGTTAAAGTTGGCTTTCAGTTTTGTTTCCACCACTGTTTGAGAATAACAGAATTGCAGGTTATAGACCCTTTTCCTCTGAAATCCCTAGGATTTGAAGCACCGGGATTTGTATTACCAAGGGAATAAGAATCCAGGGTAATTTTTTTAGCATATATTCCCACTACTATGGAAGCCCCTCAACAATTACCCTGAGAAAAACTACCCCTTAAGTATAGTGGGTAGCGGTAATAAGAACACATAACTGGTTCTCCCTTAACCTGCAGTTCCGAACAGATATAAGTAAATCGCTAAGAATAAAAAGTTCATTTGACTTTTTTTCCCCGCTCTGCATCTGGCCAAAGTTTTTTTTAAACTATATGATTCATTCAAAACATCTTAAACCTATTTTGGTACAAATGTATGGCATGAAAAACATTTGTACAGTCACCTTTTTAGGATACTCTCACTGTTTGTGGAATATAGCATTGCAGCTGTACACAACCCACCCATGAGAAGCCCAGAAAGCACTGGGTCTGTGGAAGGACTGAAGCCACAGGAAAATGAAGCAGTGGGAAAGTGAATTTACCCAGATAAATGTATATGGAAGCACTACCTGGGCTTTCAAAAGCCCCAGGCTCTTGAGTGGCAAGGGAAAAAGGGCTTATGATAGTCAAGAGGAAGGAAAATGCAACAATATGGTCCACAATTTCATCCTAGAGCCCTTTGCTGTGTTGCCTGGTTTACATGATAATGTTACTTATAGTGTAAACTTTAGGACATCATCAGATCTTAGGAAAAATGCTATCAGTTCTTATGTCATTGGAATAAACCTATCATGTCTTGGTTGTCTGTAGTTCGATCACTCAAACTCCCAGTAAAATACATGAAAAAATGCTATTCATGACATAATGAGAAACAATTGATTATGCAAAAAAAAAAAAAACAACAATTCTGAAAGCCATTGTATGCTAACTTGTTTTGAGAATGTTTGTTTCTTTTTAATTAGACTCAGAAGGGCTCTTCAAATATCGTTATTTTATGTTAATGTCACTACCATGAAGCAGAAAAGCTTAAAGAAAAGCTCTAAATCCTTAATAATTTTTGCTGAATTTGTTGGTGTCGCCTGCTTCATCTTATTTGAATTATCCTAACTGAACCCATGCATTAAGCCAAAGCATACAGCCTTATGCATTACATTTATTCTTAGTTTCTGTGGGAGATTTATTACTTAAAAAAGATTCAGAACTGAATTATATTAGCCATTTTAATGAGAGCCGTTTCATCTCACCACCATTCATATAGATTGGAAATATTATTCTGAGGTGTCAAATTTTTGGTACGGCTTGTTCTCCCCAGTTAACCATAACCTCTTCATGCTTGAACTTTTATCTGGGGGTTTCACACATACAGAGGATTATCAGCAGCTCAGATTCTCAGGTTCTCTGGGTGGGATGTGGAGAGAAGTAGGTTTAATGATGGTCATTATTCTGGCCTTGAGCTCAGCTGTAGTGTTTATTTGCTGGCTGAAAACCTTATTCCCTGGTGTTTCGCTCATAGCTCTGGGTCTGATGCTTACCAACTCTGATTTATTGGCTCTTGCAGAGCGCTGTAGGCTGGCAGAAGTCCACTCAAGGGTGGTATTTGATCAGACCTCAGGTTGGCTTAATGACTTTCGGGGCTGCTTTACTCCGTCAGTGATTGACTGTTTGCTTGTTAAAAGGAGCGAGGGAAAGTGTGAGGGAAAGAAAACAATTTTTTTCCCCCTTCCCATTGCTTCCTTTTTCTTTCTACTTCCCTGCCAAATAAAAGAAGGGCTGTATATATGCATTTTCTGATAAGATCTCTTTAATTTCAGGTTACAAATCTGATAAATCTCTTCTTTTAGTGCAAATTTCTTTCATTTTTTTTTTTTTTGTGACTGCCTTTTTTGGCAGTGATCTGCAAAGCACTGGCAGACAGTGAGGCCCAAACCAGAAAATTGCATTAGTCACTGGAGCCTCTTCCAGAATAATGTCACTATTCTCCTGAAGACCTGGAGGAATGCCTGAATATACAATATATCTATTCAAACATAATATAGGAGACGCAAAAAAAATCCTCCTTTTTCCAAGTTTTTTTAGTTTTCTTGTGGTTAAATTTAATAGGAGTTAATAGCTCAGTATGGGATTCTTTTTATATTAAACCCTTAGATAAAAATGCTATTTATTTTTGTTGAAAATGAGAATCACTAGCTATTTCCAATGCTGCAAAAATATCTAATATATTGTCAATTACTGTTAAAAATTATACCATTACATCAGAGTTATGGGTTGTTTATTTTATTTTTCACATAGACATAAGAAAAATAGAGTAGTTATAACATTCTTTTTTAATTATATAGAACAGTAGTTTTCAAAGAGGGGAACGGGATGGGGACTTCAGAAAACGGTCTGTTGCCTTATAGACATGTTACTTAACTTTAGTTTTTAACTTACCGGTACCTTAACAAAGCAATTGTGGTTAGTGCTGGTCCTTTACTTTTTAAAATATGACAGTTTTTCTTAATTGGAGTGTATTTAAAAAAAAAATTGACTTTACTTTAAGTGATTGGAAAATGTGTTCCACTTTAGACAGCTTACTAGCAGTGTGCAGCAACAACAAGGGGTTGGGTAGCAACACTTTCCTTATGCTCAATCAGTTAGAAGGCTGGTAATTTTCTCTAGAGTTTCAGTAAAGGCTCCTTAAACAGTGGGAGAGTGTAACTAAAAAAAATCTTAACAGATACTGAAGCCTGTAAGTCAAAATTCATGCCTTATTTGGATCAAACTCAAGCCATGAATTTTCAATAAGTGTAGAATGACAAATATGATCTGATTTACTAGTCTCTAATATGAGTCAGCCATGGATGGGCAGCATAAAAAGAAGGAATTATTTTTGTTAGACCTGTCAAAGATTTTCAGACAAGTATGTGGGTCAGATTGCCTCATTGTTGTTTACATTTCCTTGCATTACTTAAGGTTCAACAGTCAGATTTGCAATAATAAAATAAAAAATACACAGCAAAATCAAACTCATATTGTTTGCGTCACCAATATAGATATATAGATACACAAAGGACTGTTTATAAAGATGTGTCAGCAAATGCATCAATCAACTACACAAAGGAACATGACTTAGTGACTTTTTCCAAGTCAGTAAATGTGTTAAAAGATTTGGCCACAAGTCAGTCAAAAAATGTGGCATTTCTGCCCCTCTCCACACTTTGAGGGTTAAGGGTTAAAAAAAACCTTGAAATTATGAGTTGATGACAGATTTTCAACTCATCTGACATGCTAAAAGTAACAGCTATTACCTCCAGGGTATGTTTTCACACGTTTCTTGTTTTTACATTTAAATGGGTTCTTTTTTTCTTGTCCTCTAAGTGGTTACAACGTCTGGTTTTTTTTGTTGTTGTTTTTTTTTCCAGTTTCTGTTTTGCAGATTGAAATTTAGTGTTTCAGATCCAGAAATCACATGAACACCTTGTCGTTGCTGGCCTAAAAGGGGAGTTACTGTCTCCTGAGTACCTGATATAAAATTAAAACTTTACTTCTGCTGGAAAGATGAAAATATTTTTGCTATGCTGCTTAGTTAGCACAAAATGTGCATGGCTTTTTATGACTAGGTTAAGCCACATTCTTAAATGTCATTCAATCAACATTTTGAGTTTTCAAGACATCAAGGCCTTTGAATTGTATATATTAAACCGACTGTTGTGAAACTGGAGATTAAAGGTTTTCGGAGTGTGATTCTGTGATAACTTTACCACAAAACAGGTTTAAATCAGAGCAAACTGGACTTACGCTCAGTTTTTCTATAGATGCTTGGACACCTATCCAGGGGTCTCTGCCACCTTGGACTAAAGCCAACAGAATCAATCTGTAGGACACAGCAGTCCTTATCAAAAGTATGGCTTTTCTAACTTGGTCCATTCACCTATAAACAACCACATTCCATATAAAATTTGATTACATGCCATTGGATCCCTTTTAAGACATGGATTTGTTAGCTCTGATTCAGTAAATAAATGGGGTAAAAAGTTTTTCATTACTGACATGTAATCACAAATGAGGACCAGCAAAAGAAAATCTGAAAATGGAAATTTTTCTGGTCAGTTTTTAGCAACGACTTCAAATTAAATAATTCTTGTTTCTCAAAGACATTGAAAAAATTGCCATGTCTTTTTTTTTTTTTTATCCGATTTAAAAAAATATTAAATATTAAAGTGATCAACAAGCAGGAAGGACATCTTGGATTCTGTTCACCTATTCAAAAGGGAGGTAATATTTGTAAGACTCAGGCGTAAAAAGTGCAGTTTCTTACTTTATTGTAAGACATCTGAGTTTTCCCTATAACAAAGAGAGTTTACTAAACCTCTGGTTCTGTTGCCATAGTAACATTCACCCCAGAGATAAACAGGTAAGCAGGTTTTCCTCAATAAACACAGTGCGTCATCTGTCTCCGCATCGTTTAAAGCCAATCACGTTGTTTTACATCCAGATATAATTGGCATAGTTCTGTCATAGTTTTATATGAGCCACAAAAAGGAAATCAATCACTTGGTCTGTTAGACACATTAGGTATCAGAAACACAAACATAGCATGTCAATTAGAGGATCCAATTAAAAGAATAAGCAGCACTAATTCACAGAGAATTCAATATTTATATATAGGGTGAGGGTTCTCAGAACATGTATAGATGCCCTTTAATATTCAGAAAGTTATTGTAATGAACAGTATCACACACATCCACTGCCTTATTTTTCCTCGTATTAGCAGCATTAAAAACTTATTTTACAGGTATTTATCTGAACTTGATATGAGTGAGAGAAAACTGATGTGTGATAACAGTAAAATAGAAAACAGCCGCAAGTCCGACAGCCACTTAGTATTCACTGTGTAATTGAAGACAGAATCAGAATGAGGAGGAACTCCATTAGATGATGCACAGGTCCTACTTTTTTTGAACATGTTTATACTTAATTTTCACCAGGTGAACGAATCTATAACAGACTACGGCAGGCCGCTTTGAAATTAGTAAAATGATATTAAAAATTTTTTCCTTGTCAAAAAAACCATTTCACACAAAATGACATTCTCCACATCTAGAATAGACATTCTGGATGTCTAAAAGTAAATTTCAGATCTCCATATTCTAGGAAGAAATGTATTTCAGATATCATAAATACATATTCAGTCAAGGTGATAAATGTCCAAACGGCCACTTAAAATGTGTTAACATTTCTAGGTATATAAAACTTTATTCTTACTGGTACAATTTTTTTTTGACGTTCGAAAATTCCTTTACTGTTGGCAAAAATCTGTTATTATGGTTCTGACTGGGAATGCGATTTTGACCAGGAATGATGCACTTTTAGACATCTGCAAATGGAACAACAGGGAGGAGATTGATTTAAAAAAAAGTCAAAATGGCCTGCCATAACAGAGCAATCTCACACCAGCCATTATGGAAGCAAAATATCTGATTTTCCAACTGTTGGCTAGATCAATTAAGTGTTGAGGATTTGAATATGAATTTGTTAGTTGTTGTTTTCTTTATAAAAAAATGTCTAGAGAGATCGGAAAAGTCACTAATTACAGTGATTTGGACCAGGCATGTACAAAACCGGTCGAGGGCCGCTGTCCTACAGGTTTTTAATGTTTCTGGGCTTCAGCATAGCTGATTCTGATGATTGTTGTTCACAAAAGCATGGTAATCAGCTATCCATGGAAATAGGCTGTGCTGAAGCAGGGAGACCTCTAAAACCCACAGGACAGTGGCCCTCGAGGGCCCATTTTGGGCATGCCTGCAGACCTATATGTTCTCCTTTTGGCATATATCATATTAACTATTTTCTCAGTTAGTATCTCTCTATGACAAACAGGAGCTCGGAAAATTGCTTGTCTCAAACTATGAACAAACTTTATCTCTTTGAATAACTGCTAATTTGGTTAGATCTGTTAGCTCTACAACTGTGAATACAAATGATCAAACTCCAGCATCCATTTCTGTTTCAAAGTGTCTGTTGAATATAGTTTTTCTTTCTTTTCTAGGAGGCATTCATGTGAGTCCAATTAAGTTTCCAGTTTCCACATATTGCCAAATAAAAGCATTTTGGCATCGAGAGGACATTTTATGTTATTTATTAAGCCTTCAGTTAAATAGTTAAGTATATATGTAAGAAAATGAAAAATTAGAAGGGAGTAGATCTCATTGGAAAACTTATGTTTTTGACATTTTTTTTAATATTTTGTAAAAATTATAATAATTACAAATTTTGTTTTAAATTTGCATAAAAATATATTGCATATAATTTTTAAGTATGTTAGTTATCGATCACATGGTCTTTTATAGAGCTGCAGAATATATTGCATCACACTTTCAATGGATGCAATATCACAATCAAAAGGCATGCTTGGTTGGTTTTAGGTAGGATGTTATATTTCAAGTGCCGCTTCAAGTCAACAGCAGATTGCACATTTTAATTATGTATTTGGCCTGTTGGATATATTTGTGACAAAAGAAAACAAAACAAAAAACCATTAAGAATATGGTAAATTGTAATAATCAGGCAGAAATTTTACACATTAAAGATATATTATCAGTTTACTAAACTGCTTTACCACAAGTGTCCTCATTTACCTTGTAGCTGCTTGCTCACATCATCACCAAAAGCAAAAGATGAACCACCAAGTGAAATGACAACAATTCCTCATTTTTATATTGTATTAAAAGTCTTTTATTGCAACCACATAGCTGGATTCCTTTTCTGAGTGTTGAGCTTAGATTTTTTTGTTGAACTGGCCACAAAATCAGACATTCCTCGTTAGAAGTTTGTGATAAACACATGTTTATATTATTATTCTGTCTCGAAAACATTATGAGATATAAATAGATCTGAAATTAGAAATAAATGACTAAAACATAATGTTGTGAAGCCACTGCAGAACTCAAACCATGTTTGTAAGTGTGTGTTAGTGGAGTCAGTCATCCCTAGATGTGGTTTAGCCATTTCCTCTCAGGGAAAATTTGTGGCTAACCTGCCAAGGCAGTCAAGGGCTCTGTATGCCTAGATGACTCCTACATGTGTCGGACTGATTCAAAGTTAGTTACTTTTGCTCAACCAGTAATAATCTTAAATGTTTTGGTTGGGTTTGTGGGAAGATTGTAAGGAAACACTGGAAATACTCTTCTCAGTTTAACAGTTGGTCATTAAAAGAAAACAAAACAATGTTCTTTATGTAGTCTCATCTCTTTGACCTTCTATACCTCATTTTAATTGAATGTTTAAATTGTTTGTAATAAAAGGTAACTCATAACTAAGTATTCTTAAGGATTTTCTTACAGAATGTTTCTTGTCACCTTTTTATTCCTGACAGACCCAATGTATGTGGCTCTCGCTTCCATTCGTACTGCTGCCCAGGCTGGAAGACGCTGTCTGGAGGGAACCAGTGTATTGTTCGTAAGTTTCTTCTATTGACGTTCAATTTAGTAGCTTTAATTGTATTTGTGGCTGCCAAAAAGACAAAGAAATAACTATTTCAATCCACTCTTGTTTTTTTTTTTCTCATCAGCAATCTGCAGGAATTCCTGTGGTGACGGGTTCTGTTCCAGACCCAACATGTGCACCTGTTCCAACGGCCAGCTCTCTCCCAGCTGTGGAGGTGGAGGAAGTGAGTAGTTCCAAAAACATGCACAGTTACCGAAATATAAACTTTAAACATTATCATGCATGGTTGCTGAACTTAAGCAGCTAAAAAATTCAACAATTGATGGGAAACATATCAGAAAAAAAGCATGTCGCACAGAATCTACATTACACAGCAATTAATGTAGTGGTTATTTATATAAAGCTACTAACACTGCTGTTTAACCGCTAATATGTTCGAAAACTGACTATTTTATGAGTTTTATTTAGATAAATTAAATTGTTCAATAAAAACAAACACATTTTTAAATTCTTTAATACCAATTGTAGGACTTAATAAACAGACAACACGCACACACAATAGTAGAGTTTTTCTGTTCCTCAATGCTTTGAGATGAAAGGACAGAAAATGATTCCTGGGTTGACATATAGGTAGCATCTATTGGTGGTTATTAAGATTTGGTACCAAGATGCATTACTTTGCTGCATTACTTCAGCCAAAGACCATTTATCTACTTCCCTTAGTGCCTTATGCAAATGTTTTTTATGTGATTAAGAACAGCCTTCGTCTACCGTAAATGAGAAGGCTGCACTTTTCTATTTCTCATTCCTAGTAGAGCAGCTGATGATGAGCTTTAATGGCTATAAATCATTTGTTGTATTCATAGTCCAGAGAAAAAAAAGTTTTTTTATTACAACGTTTAGAAACTCAGAAAAGGTTACAGTAAAACCCTAAAAAAAATTAAAAGGGATTTTTAGGGGTATCAGTAGCTGTGCCTGTCAGGATTTTGTTAGAATACTTACTGATTAAATGTGGGATTTTCCCTCACAGAACAAAAATTTTCATTTTTTAAACTTGAAAATATTTGCTTCTGTAATAAAACATAGATTTGCGGGGAGACTTCCTGTTAACATACATATGAGATGTTAATGATTGAAGCTATGGCTGCCTGACAGCATGGAGGTCAGTGGGTTTGTTCGGACTGGACTGAAAATCCAGCTGCTTTAGCTCTGTCTGGGCTTAGTTACAGACCACTAAAGAAGTGTGTTTGTAGTGCTGCTGTAAGTGTTTCTTACAGGGTGTGAGAAATCAGCTTAAGTTTTATGAGATTACCACTTTATTTCAGTATAAACAGTCATGAACTGGACATTGTGTAGGGAGCTTGTGTTTGGGAGCATGCAGAAAGTACAGAGTGCAACGTGTTAAGCTTCACAGCTTTAGTCGTCCACTGTCTGCTCATCAGTCACATGTGGGCCTAGCCAGAGCCGTTACTCATGCTCACATTCCACTAAGCCTGCAAAGGCACATAGTTTCACTCTCTAATTTCTATGCACAGATAGACACACATTTATACATTTATACTGACACACAATGAGGGAATCTTTTGGCTCTGAAAGCACTTTAAAAAAAACTGCACAACTGGATTATTTTCCCAGCTTTATGAAAAGACATTAGAATAATTTATGTATTAATATACTGCTGATAATAAAATAAAACTGTTTTAATAAGCAGAACTTAAAAAAATGTTGGTATCATCAAAGCACCATGCTGTGCTTTTGACCTTCTAATAAAAGATTGATACCAAAGTAGCTGATGGTAGACTAATAACAGGTTGTCAGAGGTAGAATTGGTAGAAGCTTAAGCAGACATGCCATGCTGTAGTTGTTTGTGTGCGAAGTGATGGGAACAGACAGAAGTGGTGCTAATGAAGCCCTCATATCAGTTTGGTAAGAAAAGCTCAACTTTGTTTAATTGCACCAAACATTTTTAACATACAGCTTCCCCTCCTATAGAGTAACTTCTGTTATAGTTGCTTTTC
Source organism: Cyprinodon variegatus (assembly GCF_000732505.1). NCBI lineage: Eukaryota > Metazoa > Chordata > Actinopteri > Cyprinodontiformes > Cyprinodontidae > Cyprinodon > Cyprinodon variegatus. The sequence continues at coordinate 1,621,752 of NW_015150483.1, forward strand.
CAACACAAAATGAAGCTCTTTTTATTCAAGTTCTTAATCTTTAATTTTTTTCTAACAAAATATTTGTTAAAGCTCCTCATAGAACAGATCTCAGAGCCTTTAAATCATGACTAAAGTAGGTACTTATATCGTAACTGGTGTCCTCTAGAAATGGTTCTAACTCCCGTTTGGAGAGAGTTCACTATTCAACATGATAATAAGGTGCAGCTGAAAACAAATTGCAGCTTTATATAGATTTATTTTGCAACACACCAATTTCCCCAGCTTTAATTACATGGCCTAATTCTGGCACACTGGTTTGCAGGTTTTGAGGACATCTTTATGTCTTTCGCCTTGCCTGTAGAATGCAGAGGTTAGAATAAATTAGCACATTTCTTTCTTACTTTTGCTTTGGCAACATTTTGGTGAATGTTTTTTCATCAACAAAGCTATAATGTTTATATTCCTTGCCCTTGCATTCTGCACCTTTTTTCAGTGAACAACAAAAAAACTGATTTTCTGCAGACATTTAAAAAGGCCAAGACTGTTTTACAAGTACATGAGTCATGTTTTATGGAGATCCGTGCCACTTTTCAGACAACACAAGTTCACGATGTAAGTCACTTCTCTAATTAACACTTTCAGGATGGAGCAGCTGTGCTAAGGTTCATATCAGGTTGTCTTCATAGCATGGTATTCCCATAACCATAATTACCAAATTCTGACCAGAGATCTTCTTGTCCTAATGCAGAGAAACAGATGTCTGCAGAGGGACAGGCTTCCACTGGTGATTGACTGGGAGCAACACTTAGTCCTGGGAAAAGCAGAGACGGAGTGTTTTAATTAGAAACCATCCCACTTTAACATGGCCTGTCTCCTTGACCACAAAGTAATGCTCAGTCCTTTAGGTATGCGGTCAGCAAACAGCTTAAGTGAATACATTACTCCCATTTACTAGGAAAACTGATGATAAGTGTGCGGTTCAGAATTAATGTCATAGAAACAAGAGGGCTCATGTTTTTTATTGAATGGAAAGACTGGCTTCAACCACGTTTCAGATTTTTGAATTAAAGACATAGACCAATGTTCATGTTTTAACTGAGTTGGACTTGTCTCCTATCCGTGGGGATTATGCAAATTCATTAAAAACTCCTCCGTTTTCCATCACATACACATTCTCCCTCACAAGCTTCCCGTGTTTCTCAGCCTGTCGTAAAAAAGAGCCAGATGTCATTAGCTCACCGACAACACCACCAGAACACAGAGGTGCATTGTGTCAACATAATGCTAACATAAGTTTTCTTACAAGGCAGTTTGCGATACACAGAACCTTCAAAATTATAGTTACAAACTGAACTTTCACATATGGTCATTCGGATTTTATAACAGACAAATTAAAACTAGTGCATGATGGTGGAAAAGAAGCATTCTTGTTCTGCAAAGTGTGGTGTGTATTTGTATTCAGACTCCTTTGTCTGTTTCCAGACCCTCTTTGCTAAAGTTAAAATAATCACTCAGATTCTCAGTAACATTTAGTCCTGGACTTTGACTGGGCCATTATATAACATAAACAGTGGGTAGAGTACCCAAAAATTGTGCTAAAGGTACCTCTACCTTAACATATTTATACTTGAGAGTTAAGTTAATAAATCATTCAAGTAAGAGTAAAATTATGTGGTAAACATAAGGAGAAACAACTAAACTGAGTAACTGATCGTAAAAAAAATGTTTTGCTATTTAAAAATAATGATGCAATGAAGCACACCACAATGTAAACTATAGCTGAAAACCCTGTTGTTTTAAATACTTAAGTAAAGTAATTAATAGAGTTATAACAATATTCAGGAATAAAAACCCCAGAAGAAAGATATCTGTGAAGATTCTGAGTCACCGGGTCATGGTCAAGCTTAAAAAGTAGGAGGGATCAGAGCCACCTTTTATTTTTCCCCTTATGCTATATACCTACAGCATATTAATGGCAGTGTTCCCCATCATCAGTAGAACTGAAGAAGCCTCTTGGATGAGAGGCAAAACATCTATTGGATAACTTTACTTCTATTAGCCTAGACTGAACTTTTCAACTTCAGAAGAAAGATGAAAAACTTTAAATATCATATAAAACTTATGTAAATTACCTTCCCAGACAATATATTTCTTTTTCTGTACTTTACCTTGACTTCCATATGTAACAGGCACTCTGCTGATAGAAGTCAAATTAAAATATCAAAGCTTGTGTCTGGAGCATTTTTGGACCTTTGCAAGTAACAAGGATTTTATGTAAAACTTGTCATAGTTGGAAGGTGAACTGATGTTTTAAGGAAGAGATAACAGTTTTCTTTCAGGGTTGTCTTGTGTTTAGCTCCACTCACCTCCCAGAGTAGCCTTAGTTCCTCTGTTGGATAAGTGTACCAAACAGCATGAGGCTTTTACCACCCTACTTGGTATGGATGGTGTCTTGGTGGTAACATTGTATTTTGAATTAAGACTATGCTATTGAGACTATGATCGTAAGAAAATAGCTTCTTTCAAATGTTATCTGTCTCCCCTGAAAGACTTATAGGAAACTCTAAAATGATCTCCTGGCTACTTTCTTTTTTTTTTTTTTTTGTCGTATTGTTTTTTGGTCGTCAGGATTAAGATTTTATATTGTTGTTTTGTTTTTTATTCAAACCTTTGAGGCCTTATAGCTTGTTTTTTTGTTGGAATTAAATTAAGCATTGGTGTATTTTTTAACTAGTTTAGGCCATTAATGAACTTAAAGATACATAATCCTTTTCAGAATCTTCTGATTTTAATCACATGCAATTTTTGGTGGTTCCTTGCGTAAACTTCCAGTGCAATACATTGAAGTTTGATGTATGGTTACTGAGGTCCAGTAGTGTCATTGCACCCATGCAGCTTTCCAGGCAGTTCCTTTGTCCTTCCTCTTCTTATCCGCCTGTTTCTGGGTTCAGAGAGTTTAGTTTGGACAGAAGCATCCCACTTCCCCTAGTCAAAGTATTTCCCCATACATCACTGACCCATTTAGAGGTATGTTTTTTTTTGTTATTCGAGGATGGGAGTTTTTTTTTTTGTAGTTTTTTTTATATAACTGCTTTAGGGAAGTCTTGCTGAACACTTTCTTGGTTTCTTTAACAACAAGAAAAAAGGCAATCCTTCAATGCAATTATTTTTTATGTTTCACTTCCCAGTCTACATTTTTGGTTAAAAGTGAAAAGAATGAAGTGCTATTGCACATGAGTGACCACATGTTTTATATAAAATTGAGGATGAAACTCAAAGACAAAGCATGCTCACTCTGGCATTAAAGTGGACAAGAAATAGAGTGAGAAAGACATGAGCACACTGACCTATAAAGTCATGCTTCTCTTGAGGCCCAAAGTAGTTGCATTAATTTATCATCATACAGTGCCAGACATAAGCCACAGCCAAGTCTGTACATGAAGGCTGCCAAGTTTTTCACACGAGCATGTTTCCTGGAACTTCATCTAAATGCTCTGAATCAAGTACATAGGACAAATTAAAGCTGTGACTATTATTCTGCCTTACAGTTGCTCCAATATGTCCAAGAGTAGTTGTGATTTGACTCATGCAGAAAAATAAGAAAAAAAGAATCTGAGCTTCCAGTAAAACATCCACAATGTAAGTCTTTCTGAGAATTTACTCATTCTTTTACTCACAGATGGGAATTCCATCAAAGGTAAGCAGAGGATTTAAGTGACCAAAATACCTCCTGCTGCCAAGTGTGTAAACTCTGAAAATGTTTATTGGGCAAACTCCACTACAAACTAGGGTTGATCATTTCCTCACAGCATGCCAGAAATGTTGAAGAGGGAAAAGCTACAAACAGAGATGGTTTGAGAATGGGAAGCAGATAGAAGGAGGTGAAATAATGATTAAAACTATGGCAAAGATTCGCAGAGAAAAGCATGGAAGGTGCCATATTTTCCGGACTGTAGAGCGCACCTCACTATAAGTCGCGCCCACTAAGGTTTTTGAAAAAAACTGGAATTTTACCTCTATATAAGCTGCACTGGGCTATAAGCCGCTGATATCTACTGAACTTGTTCCCACCAGGCTGTAGGGGGAGCTCTACAAATAAGCCCTAGAGGGGCAAAGAAGAATGCTAGCTCTCGTTAGTTTCTTGGCTCGAAGCAGTAAGAGCTTCTATTGAAAGATGGGGTGTTGTCAGCTCTTTATTTCAGCTCTGCAGGAGTTGAGCCCAGTCTCTTCATTGGTTTGAAAGCTTTAACATGGCAAATAAATGTCAGAATTTGCACTTCCTGGTGGTGATTTTGCTCCATTTGTGGAGGAGGACGCTGGTCAGACCTGGTAGGTCCAAACGTATTGTGAGGGTTTGCTGGTAATGTCTGGCAGAGTCCCCTGTGAAAAGGAACTTTAATTCCCACCTCCAGGAGAGCTTAAACACATTCCCAGGGAGGTCGGGGATATTGAGTCTGAGTGGACCATGTTCCGTGCCTCTATTTTTGAGTCCGTTAGTCAGGGCTGTGGCCAGAAGGTTGTCAGTGCATGTTGGGACGGAAACCCTCGAACACCCTGGTGGACACCAGCGGTGAGGAAAGCTGGCAAGCTGACGAAGGAGTCCTATCGGGCTTTATTGACCTTTGGGACTCCAGAAGCAGCTGATCTGTACCGGCAGTCAAAGCGGCAGGTGGTTCAGCTGGTCGCTGAGGTAAAAACTAGCCCATAGGAAGAGTTCCATGCGGCTTTGCAGTGATTCTGGTCCACAATCCGTCGTATCAGGAGGGGTAAGCACTGCAGTATCAACACTCTTTATAGTAGGGGTGGTGTGCTACTGACCTTGACTCGGGACGTCGTGTGTCAGTGAGCAAAGTACTTCAAAGACCTCGAGAATCCCACTATCACGTCTTCCATTGAGGAAGCAGAGCCTGGGGTCCAGATCAGGTTCTCCCATCTCTGGTGCTGAGGTCACTGAGGTGGTTAAAAAGCTCCTCGGTGGCAAGGCCCCAGTGGTGGGTGAAGATTCTCAGTCATGGAGGTCATAGTAATTCCAAAAAAGTTAAAAAAACAATCCACTGGACTTTGTTTCCAAACTTGAAGACGTTTCGCTTACAATCCAGCAAGCTTTTTCAATTCAAAATTTCAGAAATAGTGTTGAGTTCACGATACTTTGATAGAGTGGACCACAGAAACAAACCTCGTTTTGGCTTAGAAAACATGCAAATTGAACTGGACAAACTGTTCCACCCCTTAGGAATGGGAAGTCATTTGGGTTATTTGTTAGCCTGCAATACCCAATACCTGTCTATGTCTCTGAAGTGTCTATTTTACAGAGGATTCCATTTTCTGTAAAACGGGGTGGTGCTTGTTTGATGGCATGGGTATACATGGCTTCAAAGGCACTAAGGTGTAATTTGTCCAAATAATTTTAAGCTCCTGAATTAAAGGAATGTCTGCATAAAAATAGCTACAATCCTTGCATGTTTAAAAACATATCTTTGTTCATTCCCTCAAATTAAAATGTAAAGGGCGCTTCAATTATGTTGTTGTTGTTTCACTTCAAACAGATGCGGTGGCATTCGGAGCCTGAATCCTAAAGATTGTGTCATTGTCCAAATATTTCTGGGCCAAACTGTATTTTAAAATTTATACAGAAAACCTTAATGAGGCAGTTTCACTAAGTAATGGTTGATAGTGGCACAGCACTGATGGCTGGAGCTGCTTTCTTAAAGGCATAGCTCCTGCCATCAGTGAGTCAATGGAAACTCAACAGGCACTGTTGAAGGTTCACACTCTGGCCAGTGAAAAAAAAGGGTAATATTGACAATATATTTGCCTGTAGGGGTATCCTAACAAATAAAAACAGTAACCAGGTAAATAAGAAACAAATTAATTTTAGCCTTACGCTAAAAGTTTAAGATTGGAATACTATTGTATTTTTCTTTTCTCCTGTAGTTCAGTCCTGCAACATCAGATGTATGAATGGAGGCAGCTGCATGGAGGACTCCTGTTCTTGTGCAAAGGGATACACTGGGAACCACTGTGGACAGCGTGAGTACAGCTCTGTGTTTGAGATAGATAGAAAATGAAACTCAACTTATGTGAAATTAATGTTGAATTTATTCCTCATGTCTCCTAGCTGTGTGTGAAAATGGTTGTCAAAACGGTGGTCGCTGCATTGGCCCCAACAGATGTGCCTGTGTCTATGGTTTCACTGGTCCTCAGTGTGAAAGAGGTACGAATTTCTTCTTTTTATCTTTGAACTTTTTTCTTTTATTTTAGAAAAATGGGCTCCTCTGACCATTATACTCACTGGAAAATAGAAAAAATAAACTAAAAGAAATGAAAGGTTGTTTACTGGATTTACTCATGTCTGTGGTATCCATGTTGATGAAACAGATTTACTCTTGGTTACTGGTTACTGATCGGATTTGAGCTGGTTTCATAATTTTATATCTCATTGTAATATTTTAATGCTAAATATATGCTAATTCTTTTCGTTTTAAAAATGCAAACCTTAAAAAAATTAATTTTTACCTAATTTTTATTTGTTCAGACTAAGGTATATTCAATGAAAGCCTTTTTTCCCCGTATATTAAAGAAATGATTATTTAGCTATCAGAATACCTTATAAAAAATCTGTATATCCAATATCATTAATTTTTTGTTGCAGTTTCACAGTCGCAAGTTTACGTCAAGCTGTAGCATCTTTCCATCTTGTAAATAGTTGTTAATGTTCAATAATATTTTGGGACATTAGAGAAATCTCTCAATTGTCAAGTTGCTTCTTAAGTTGGCAACTTTATTTTCTGATAGTGGAGACTATATTGGATATTTCATTCAAGATGGTTCATGAATACAGTTTCTTTATTGGATGTTAGTTTTGATTTTATAACTTCCAGCTCCTATTAAAATTGATTGCACCAAGAGCGTTCCAGTTACCAATGACACCAAGCAGTTTGCTTGAAGGTGGAGTGACCTTTTCTAAGAACAGCACAGTTCCAACTCACACATGCTGTTTTTTGAAGAAAGATATCAGTACTCTGTTATCGTCCGCTTCCTATCAATCAAAAGAGACGCCCAGTTCAGTTCTTTGAGACAGTTCTGGATGACTTCATAGAGTCTCCTCTGTCAGACAGTGGGTGTTCTAGCTGTGTTTTTTTTTTTTTTTTTTTTACTATTTGTTGCAGGAATGTGAGTGCTAGGAAGTGTTTTATTATATAGTCCCACTAATTGAAGTATTCATTTCGTACCAGAATAGGCATTTTCGTCATGAATAGCACTTGTCATAAATCCTGATTTCCCACTTTCCAGCTTTTCCCTGCTATTACGAGCTGTAAATCCTTAAGGGGTCACACTTTGTCTTCACTTTTCTATTTTTCACCCAGCTTTCCATTTCCTCTGTAGTTGTGTGTTTTCCATTTATAAGTTTAAAACAGGCCTCAAGCCTGCTTAGCTTTACTAACAAAAACCTGCTGATCTTCAAAGCTTTTATTCTCTTTATCTCTATAAACTTTACTCTAGCTACTGCCTCATGAAATCGTCTCATTCTCATGTTCTCATGACATAACATGTAAAGCTCTGGGGTCTAGTTTAGTTAAAAAATACATTCTTTTAATGCTGTCAAAAAAAAAACTTAAAACACTCTATAATAAATATGCCCCTGCTACACGACATCCCCACAGGACAAATAAAGTACAAATTCTCATCAAGAACCTTTGCTCAAGACAAGTTGAACCAAGTAGAAAGAAAGAGTCTGGGTGAGGAGAGTTTGAATGAAAATGGATTCCCCATCTGTGCATATATAAAGCCTAAAATAGTTTGCAAAAAATACCCGCCTCCTGGAGGAGTAGGATGAAGCACTTTCAAGTAGCTACAAGGAGAAAGCATATAGATCCGTATGTCTAGACTGTCTCCTGTGGTGAATATTTGCCTTGTATAGAAATAGGATGACTAGCAGGATTTCACCACACAAAATAAATCTTATCATCACACTCTTACCAAACAGGCTCAAAAATATCAACATCAACACATTTCCAACCTTTTCAATGTAAAAACCAGGGTTATAACTGAAAAATTTAACCGTCTTGCTGTATCATTCGCACCTCTCCGTCTTCATATCGTGGTTTTAAAGTTTGTTAATGAGGCCACCAATCATTAGATTTACTGCATGATTCAGTGCAAAGACGTGCCTATGTGATTACGGAGGCGAAGAAAGTTAACCAGAGATGGAGGAATGGGTGTGGGCGAACCATGGGAACCCTTAGCGTGTGTGGAAAGTGTGCGAGCTAGCTGTTAGTGGTTCATGCTGACTTAGCAAGAAATATGATTTGAACAAAAAAAAAAAAAAAAAAAAAAAAAGAATTTCCCGCAAGGAACTTGCAATGTCAAATTTTCTATATTTGTGATTTGATNCTGTTAGTGGTTCATGCTGACTTAGCAAGAAATAAGATTTGAAAAAAAAAAAAAAAAAAAAAAAAAAAAAAACACCGTCTCTGCAGTTGCAATGTCAAATTTTCTATATTTGTGATTTGATGATGGGCTAAAGAAAAGGATTTTATATTTCCATCCTGTAATTTTGACTCCTCTTTTTTTCCACCTGAAACAAAGGCAGTAGGCTGAAGCCTCATGGTTGTAAATGTACAATAGGAACACAAATGCAGAACAAAAACAATGAAGGTGAGCATAGTTTAAGTAGATGTAGGTTAATAATAAAATGGCTTACAGAACCATGACTTAATGGGGCACTGGGAACTGGCATGTGGAAAACATAGATGAAGAAAGAAAAAGTTGATCAGATAAAGGTAAACAAATAAAAAAGGACATGAAAAAAAGATGAAAGACCTAAGCATATTTTAACTGTTGGGAGATTCAATGAAAACTAAGTGCTAATGTATCATTGGGCAGCTAAGGAAGAGGAAGATTAGGGACGACTTAGGGAAGGTGACCAATAATACAATACCACACAGAGAACACTTAGGGAGCCGAATTAAAACAGACAGGACTTCTCAACCTGAAGAAATGAGCCATCCTGATCCAGAATAACACACACACCCTCTAACCTTTGTACTTCAGGAAAAAAAAAAAAAAAACTTGCATCCTGGCTGAGAACCAATGATTATCAAGCTTTATGATTCAGATCCTCATCCCTGCTGCTTCACACTCAAACTGCTCCTTTCGTGTCCCCATCACAAAGGGCTTCTTTGGTCCTTTCACCTCATAACTGTTATATCACTGTGTCTAAGACATTTTTTGTTTGACCTATGGCCCTGTTTTGACCTTAGACACATTTCATATCGGATTGATAGTATTTTTGTCCATTTCAGTTTTAGATAAATAATGTCCACGGCTTAGGTAGTGCCATAGCAGTCAGTGTGATGCCCTGGCTTTAGGATGCTGTAATTGTTGAAAGTTGTTCTGTTTCGACTCAGGATAAAAGAAAAAGGCTGTTCAGGATTGCTAAATTGTTGAATGGGTGGGAGGGACTCTAGGGCGGACACAGGTCATGGAAAATATCCTCCAGTGATTATTTCGTTTGAGTCAGCCACTTTAGAGCCTTGTTAAATTTTATCCGTGGTACCTCTGCTTTCTTTTTAAATAGTGGGCCTATGCATAGAGATATGTGCTTGGAGGCACCTACTGTATACTGCCAGGGTACGATAAAATGCAAGATATGGGAAGGACGCATGAAAATGTATTTTCATTTATATTTGGATTAAAAGCTTTTGGATCACACATGGCCATGTGTATCTTAGAAATATGTGTATTTGTATCTCAGCATGGAAACAGGTCAGCTGCACCCACCCAGTTTAAGCTCTGTTTCTAACCATTGCAGTTGTGTTTCAATAACTATTCTTGTTGCTCAGTGAGGGCACTGTGGATGGGGCAGATGATTGGATGGATCTGGGCTTCATCTACAGTACCCCGGATTTGTTGCTTCAAAAAAGTACCCAATTATAGTTACTTCTTTTTCTCCTATAAATGCAAAAAATTGCACTTACTAACTAATCAACTTGTTAAAACTTGTTACTTTCCTTTGATCAAAACTTTAAATACAACTGTAAGTTTAATTATGAATGACTTTCAATGAATTAAATTATTCAAAGCGCTACACAGCTAAATGTATAGTTTTGGTGTGTGTAGTTGCAAGTGAATTGGTATATAAATGTGTAGATTTTATTTAGTTTTTTATTCATATTAAAATTAGATGGTTCAGAACTTAATATTTCTGCATGTTGGCAAGCTTCAGGAACTAACTGATCAGAACAGTAAAGTTCTTGATCCACTGATCAAGTATAGTTGTGAGTTAAAAACTTTATGTACCGGTACTGTTTTTTCCACACTATATTGTACACTGGATTATAAGGCCCAACAGTCTGTTTTATCACACTAGTCATAAATCTGCAAGCGCTGTGGCTTTGTAGTTCACCAAAGTCATACTTAAACATGTTGACAGAGCACCGCATACCACCAAAAATCGCTTCAAACTCAGTAAGCACAGCCAGAATTAATCCATGTATAAGACATTCCAGATTATAGCGCATACTGTTTAAGTGTGTCTTATTGTGTGTAAAATACAATTAATCAATCAATCAATCAACCAATCAATCAATCAATTTCTTTATTGTCAAATACATTTACATTGTAATCGAGATTTCAGTTTCAGTACAAACCGTTCATGGTTTGTACTGAGAGATGCAAAAAGAAAGAAATAAGAAGCCACAACTGCTGGAAAAATTGTTTGGATGCAAAGAAAAAACAACATCTTAGTTAGTGTTTTCAGGACAATGGTCAATAAGGAACAGAAACAGGTTGGAATGAACATTCCAGTCTAAAAACCTCAACACCTTTGAAACAGTATGTGTGATCCACGTCAGCTGCCCTGTAATCTATGTGCACAGGAAGTTTTTTGCTTTGGTTGGCAGCATAGCATGTGAGAAAACACATTTCCTTGACCACAACTGCCCCCACAGACTTCACGTTGTTATTGATATTAATGTAATAAATACATAATAACAAGAACTAGGTTACATTGGCATTTGCGTAACATTTGTTATCAATTAGATTTTAAAAGAGCAAATAATAAAGTTTTTTGATCACCCAGAATAGGTAGGAAAGTTCTGCTGTACGAAGGGAAGTACAGGATCTTGTCTTTGTTTGTCTCCTAAGACTTTTACGCAAGCTACCTAACTTTGGCAATGCATAGGAGAGGGGGTGGTGGAAGGATGAATAATACAATTTTAAAAATGAACTTCTAAGATCTATCTTGGAAAATAAAACTTGTTTGTCTGAACTTAAGTGGTTTCTATGACTCTGGATTGTTGACCTGCTGTATTTCATGGTGATGATGTTGTGAGTTACAAATCGGTTAGAGAGTTTTCCCGTTTTTCTCTTGCCTCAGTGGAGAAAGCAGAACAAAGCCCTCTCTTTCCATTCGCTGGAATATGGAAACGGTCCCTTGAGTGGCTGTTGTTGATGGAGACTGGAGCCCATTGGCCCCTTCTGCCTGGCAATGTCTGCATCCAGTTAGGTCTGCTTTATTGTTCCACTGCTGGGGAGTATTGGGTAAACTTTCCAAAAACAGACTAAAATAACTTTAGATGTCAAACTAGATTTTATAGCACAATGGATGAGGTTCAGAAACAATAAGAGAGGAAGTGGAGCTTTTCAATATGATGGAGTATCTCTAAGTGTCGAAATGCCAAAGTTTTGTGTGTGAACTCCCTCCACTCAGGAGGCCTTCACATCTACAATCTTCGTAGGATTTCTCCCACAGTTATTTCCTTCTGTAAAAGGGTGTTTATGTTTGCGCTGGGGAACACATTAAGTCACGTTTCACTGACTGCATTTTGCAGAGAAGTAAAGGAGCGGAGTCTTGTAGGAGCAATTACAGCCAAAGAGTGATCTCAAGCTTGTTGATAATGGCGCTGATAGGACTAAGAGGGGCGGCTATGGTTGGCCAGGATGGAGATAAACATCCCAGACACACACACTCACTCACTCACCCACATGAACAAACAAGGGCACATTTTTTCAATCCTTTATTTATAGCCATATGAGCAGAGAGGCACAAACAAAAGGCTGCGGTCAGATTTTCCTCGAGACATACTGTGTTTAGAGTAATGAGAAAATTTCGTTACAGGTGAGTAACAGAGTGACGTTCAGGCTTAGAGTAAATCCTCCAGCTGTATAAAGTCTGGGAAGGACATCCGGGTAAATACACACAGACCCACACATGCAACCCCCCCCCCACTATCCCCCAACCCAAGAGGAAAACTTTTCTTCAGGGACCTGTAAGTCAATGTGGCATATTTCTGGGTAATTTTTCTACATACTATCAAACTCCAATACAGCATAAAAAAGTGAAGACCAGGTAAAATATGAAAATATGACCTCTCTCAATTGGTGAAAAAGTTCTGATGGTCATCTCTTGGGAGGATAAACAAGAGCACTCATGCATACACATACCCTAAGGCTTTTACACATGGCATTGCTTTCCCTGTTTTTTCGACCTGTTGAACTTGGATCACAGGGAAGCATGCACAGATGACTGCAGCATAGTTTTAGTCTTCTAATGTCATATTTTTTCTCTTACCTTGTCAGAGTCCCCTTGGGGGTTTATAAATACCCATGCAGTTATTAAAGAGTCTGACATTTGCTTTGTTTTCTTCCTCTTGTGCCATTTGCTTTCCCTTCATTCAGTCATTCCACCCCAACAGCTCAGGTCAGAACCTAGTCACATCAACTACAGTACGATCCTAAAGTTGCCTGATGGGAAAAAAACTTCAGCTTTGCGCAGGACTAAATATAACATCCTTTAGTTCTCCTCAGAGCTCAGTGTCCTACAGTATGTTTGTTACTTGACCATGAAAACTTTGTCATAACATGACTGAATGGATCTTAATAAATATGAGTTATTATTCATTGACAGATTTATTTAGAATTGCTTTGTGTACCTCACTCAGTCTGACCACAGTGGGATAGTTGGTATTTCTGCTAAGGGATTAAGAGTTTATAAATGAAACACAAAAGGCATCCATGGGAGTCATAACGACAGGACTAGGGATCGGTTTGATCCGTTCTGCAATACAAACTCCAATTAGACTAAATTGTTTCATTTCTTCCAGATGTTGTCCAAATGGAAGGTACCCCCTCCCAACACCCTCAACACCCTTAAAGCACACATAAACTTGTTTTGCTATTGTGGTGAGGACCATGTGTTTACTCCCATTGACTTCCATTGCTTTTCCGTCAAAAAAAAACCCTACCTACCCGTAGACACCTCACTTAGCCCGAACCCAATTGACACCTTAGCTCTAAACCTAACTGTTTGCAAGATAACTTTTGCACACACACACACACACACACATATATATATATATATATATATATATATATATATATATATATATATATATATATATATATATATATATGTTAACTTCATCATTGCATCGTCATCAATTACTCTAAATAAGACATTATAGAAGATACAGATCTTGTTTTAGCCTTTATGTGTGGTCATGATTTTTTTTATCACTTGTATCTCGAAGTATGTACCTTTCTGTGTTTGCATTAGTAACGAAGGATTTACGTCTGATAAAACATTTTTCATTTAACACTGTTGCTTACACCACTGAAGCCGGCTTTTGTATGGCAATTGTGTCTTTTTTTTAAGCCATCTTTTGCAAATATAAAAACAAAACAAGAAAAACATTTAATTGAGAGTTAAAGTTGAGCTAAAAAAGTTTTTTTTATTACTAGAACCTAAAAGTTGCATTTACTTTATATCATAAAGGTACGGTAATGAAAAGAAAATCAGCTTTTCATGGCGTCAAGCAGTTTACATGAGGATAAAAGGTCAAAAAACAGCTGACAGACAGACATACAAGCTAAGTCAGGGCAGAGAGGAAAACCTAAAGAGGACCATAATGAAGACGGATGAGAAGACGTGGCTTAAGCCTGTTTTCTGCATCCTCAACTTGACCTACTTTCTTCTCTAATCCTCTTCTCTCTTCTTGCCTTCCTTGTTCTTTGCCCTCTCCTCAGTGACCTTCTTTATATCCAGAAGGAAATAATGAAGGCAGTAAGTCTAGCAAACAGTTCCCATCAGACATTAGTGCCGACTCTTATCTTTCAATCTAATTCTGCCCATAAGACCTAAACAAGCCTTTTTAGTTTACATTTTATCTCCAATGTGACAATCTAACAATTTAGTTTTTTAAATGAAGGCTATATTAAGTTAGGCGCCATGCTGGAGAATTTAATGAGGCCTTCTCCCACATGGGTAAGCCATCATTAGGCTGTGTGTGATTTTTAAGGATCAACACTGTTGTAGCTGAATGGTTTCAGCATATGGCAGTAACTTCTGACTTGTAACATGCATTTAACATACTTTAGACAGCTTCACTGATCACCAGCAGCATGTAAAGAAGAAAAGGTGACCATGGAGGTGTAAACGCTTTGTTTTTGTTGTGCGTCTACTGCGAGAAAGGGAACAAATATGTTTTAAATACTACTGTTGTAACTGAATAAGATGTGGAATTTCAAAAATTTGATTGATGACAGTAAGATATTTAAAAATAAGACTGAACATATGATGCATTAAAAGGACATAACTAAAATAAATATGTCGCATAGTGAAAAATAAGACAAAGCAAAACTAGGGGGTTATTTAAAGGTTGCCAATAGTTTCAACCCCTTAACAATTTAAAAACCTTCTTGGTTTTTATCATTTCATTAAAAGAAAAGGCAGATATAAAACAAAAGGTCCTGCCACAAGAAGCTAGACCATTCACATGACATTTTGTGCCACTGTTATGACCTAGTTTCAAGACTTTTTCAATAGTACTCTCAAACACTTTTGAAACATGTTCATTAATTAGAGATGTTTACTTGAGATTTGATCTAATATATCTCTATTTTAATTGTTCTTTAATGCACAATATCCCTATTTAGCCATGGAAAATAAATGGCATTTTATTGGTAGATAATCTTTTAATTTCTGAAACTGCCAACACACGTATTGCATATATGATAGCCATACAAGATTTTGAGACTCAAACTATAAATCCTCTGACATTTTTAGTCTACATTATAACTGTAAAATGGCTCCAGATATTGGGAGGGTCCTTGTTGATCCTTGTTAAAAAAATAAAAATAAATAACTATGAAAACCTTTTCCAGGTATGATTTATTAAACTGAGTTAATCGAACCCTGCTGCTATATTATTGGATTCAGTATGTTTCATGGATTAGATCAAACTCCTGTTAGATATTATCTGTAATGCTGCTACAAACTCTTAGTATTCTTCTGAAAAAAAGAACAAGTCATGCAGATTACAGGAAAATCTCATTTTTAACTATTTATAAATCTGGTCTTACTTTAAGGAACACC
>NW_015150483.1:1637119-1646152 GCF_000732505.1 Cyprinodon variegatus
ACCCAGTGCCTTTTCATGTACCTAATTATATGCTAAATCAATGACTAACCCTGATTTCATGTCCCTGTCTGACCACAGACTACAGGACAGGACCATGTTTCACCCAGGTGAGCAACCAGATGTGCCAGGGCCAGCTGAGTGGAATTGTCTGCACCAAAACTCTTTGCTGCGCCACAATTGGCAGAGCGTGGGGCCACCCCTGTGAGCAGTGCCCCGCCCAGCCGCACCCCTGCAGACGAGGCTTCATTCCCAACATCCGCACCGGAGCCTGCCAAGGTCAGATCCTCATGATTACACATCTTACACTTCTTTACTTTTAAATTCCTGTCAACAACAACATCACTGCACACTGCCCGCAGGGAAAAACACCCTAACCATTACTTTATCCATCATCATTTAAGCCTAAATTCGTGCTGCATCACATCCTCAGACTAGTTGATGTTAACGACAGTTCACATACAGACCTGTGATTTCCTGTTTAGGCCTCATCTTGCAGAAAAAAAATGATAGTCTTCAGGGATATTTGTTTGGAGCTCCTGTTCCTGCCATCAATTTCTCAGCTTTGTTTATAGAGTAAAAGAATATGTTTTTTCCTTCTTTTTGTAAATCCAATATGGTACATAACAAACACTCCAATACTTACTGGTATATAATTATGTATAAACTCAATAAAACAAAGCTGTTGCCTTACAACTTACACCTCTATTTATTTTGGTAGACCCTTGATAGTCAAGTTAAGACGTTAAACATGGTTTTGTTAAGCGAAAGTGATATCCTGTAATTGGTCTTATCATCTTTTGAACTTGGAGACCTTAAAGCTTACAAAAAAAACCACAATTGCAGAGTAAATATGGGGTGCAGCAGGCAGAGCCTTTAAGTACACGACTGCTAGGCAGAGCAGTGTCAGCCGAACCCCTCATCCTTCAATCCACTCAAAATTGATATCAAAATAAGTATAAATCTCTTAAATTAGATGCATCGACCGTCAATTTGAGTAGGTGAATAAGATGATTTGACAATGGAATGAGTATTTTTAATCTTAAAAAATAGAGGATTAAATAATATGCACTTGAAATAAGACAATGCAGTTGTTTTTTTCATATTATAAGTAAATTGTCTTGTTCCGTTGTCAAAGTGCCTTACTTACTTCCTCATTTCAAGAAAAATGCTCTTATTTTTAGAAAAAATTACTTATTTAGTTTTCAATTTTTTGCCGTGCTTATACACCCACCCAACCACTCATTCTGCCAGCCACTTATACAGTACACCAACTCACTCATCCTTCTATCCACCTATCTACCCACCCACTCCTCCTTCCAGTCAGTTATCCACCCACTCATTCTGTAATCCACTTATCCACCGACCCACTCATCACCCCACCCTTATCCATTTAGTTGTCCAACATCGATCCATTTATCTAACGAAAGCTCAGTTCTGTGATTTTAGTGATTTCCGAACCTCCCCATTCATCCAGGGTCGTTGGTTGACCCGGGTGGTGATGTTCCTGTGGTGCTGGTGCATTTGTTGATGTAGGCTTTCCTTTAAATCAAGACTAAAAACACATTTATTTAGGATTGCCTTCGACTGTTCCAGTTATACAGTTCAACTGAAACATCATTAGTTCAACTTTTTTATTTCCTTCAGTCCAACAGTTTTTAATGTTCTTTTTTTGTTTCTGCATGTTTTATTTATTTATTTTTTCCTACTTGCTTTGATGCTGCTTTATTTTCCTATATTTTAATCTCGTAAAGCACTTTGCATTGTCTTTGTACTGAATTGTGCTATAAAAATAAATTTGCCTTGCCTTGCCTAGGCTGACACAGTCATGGCATACTCATCCAAATTGTCTTTTTCTATTGGCAGACTTGTTTTCCTTATTTCAAGAAACAGTGCAGATATTTTTAGGAAAAAAAAGACTTATTTAGATTTTAAAATTTTTGCAGTGTGCAATGTGGTTAGAGTTATAACCGTCTTCAGAAATCTCCCTTTGATTTTGAATTTCTATTCAAGTTCACCTGTAATTAAGTTATTTTTACTCTATATCTCCTACAGTCTTTAGAGGATTTTGAGATTAGTGTGATAATTACGTTATGTTTTTAGCATCTTAAACGTTACTGGTTTGCTAGATCTACTCCTATTCTCTCAGCATCTCGGTCTCTCACAGCTGTCCCTTATCTCTTCTTTCCTCCCTTGTGTAGCATTCAGTAATAAAACCTGTCTCTGTTTCGATTCCTTGGTTCAGACACTCAGTTGTCTTATCCTCTGTTTTCAATTCAGTGAAAAAATGCTCTGAGTTCCTGCTTTTCTCTCTCTGCGCTAGTCAGAAAAATCCCTGATTTATGACTTTAAAAAAAGCATAGAAATGAGAAAATAATCTACAGGGCAGAGATTTACATTGTATCTTCAATAAATTATCACCTGGACAAGACTAAGATTGATCATTTGTATAAGTAATCATACCCTGTCTTGTTTTTAACTGCACTTAATGTCTTTAAAATTTGACTCCTAGATCTATTTTAAGTATTTTTCTTCTGTGGTTTTGTCTGGTGTCAGACTAGGGTTGGAGGTTTGACAGGACCCAAAATCAGACTGAAGTTTAATTAAAAAAAAGTTCAACAGAAGCAAAAATCCAAAACATACATCCGCTAAAGTCCAAAAATATTGAAGGCCAGGAATACTCAAAACAAGGGGGCGAAGAAATGACGACAAACCAGCAAAGGCAACGTTCACACTGCAGGCCTTGATGCTTAATTCCGATTTTTTTGTGAGTTCCGATTTTTTTCTGTTTCTGTTCATATTTCCAAATAAATGCGACCTGTATGTGATCTCCTGTATGAACTGCAGTCATACAACGCAAGTGTCCCGCAAGCGCAGTAGAGGATGCAATGACGTCACAGGCCATCTAGCGGTCTTTTCCAACCATAAAAACTCATTCTTTTCAATATGTTTAAACATAAGTACTGCTCTCCACATCATCATCTGCCATTGGTATTGTTTTTCTTGTCGCTTCTGCATAGCAAGATGCAGAATAGTTTCCTTTGTCGGGTATTAATGTCGTTCACACACAGGTCGCATTTGAAAAGATCAGATTCGTTTCGGATTCAGGACCACACAGCCAAGTGGCCTGGGTCGAATTGGAAAAAATCGGATCTGTGTTGTTCAGACAGCCATGAAAAGATCAGATCCAGGTTGCATATGGGCAAAGAAATCGGATTTGGGTCACTTCAGGTTGCAGTGTGAACATAGCCAAAGAGTGACTGAACAGGAGGAGATTATATGGGAGAGAGAAACAAAGACCAGGCCATTTAGCAGATTGGGAGCAGGTGTGAATAGAGGCCAGAAGGGAGCTAGGGAAAAGGAGACTGACACAAGAGGGCAAACAGGAAATATCTAAAAACTCAAATGCTATCAAAAATTCCTACAACACAAGAAAGAAAAATAAGACCAATGAAAACTAAGAGATAAAACTAGAACAAAACCAAAACCACAACATCTTGTTTCTTTTATTTTTTCTTTACTGCACAATATCAGTTATGAAATAATAGCATTTATATAAACTCCACTAAATTATGTGCTTTTGCAATTAGGGTTGACTGCTTCTTTAAAGTGGTTGAAAACTATACTGTAAACAAAAAGACGATCTTGCAAATCTGGTTTTGTTTTGACTTTACATCATGGGATTTAATTGTGTCCCAAATTGTTGTTTGTAATTGAACAACTGGACTGATACGTTTCATTTCCCCTTACTTTAAGGTCACAGGAAAAAGGGGTGTAAATCTTCCACTAAAGAAAAACAAACTAAAGAAGATGGCTTATGATCTTTTTTTTTTTAGCTTCTTTGAGAGAGTATTATACATATTGTGCAAACGTACTGCAGTAAGGTGGCTACAGGCTGTTTAAAAAAGCTTTACCCTGATGGTAGAGCTATGTTAGAGTTGAATTGAATGGATTAAGCTTTTGAAATGTTCAGACATGTGTTTTTTTTTCTTTTGTCATGCCAGCATAAGTTTTTCATTATTAGTATTTTATTGTTTTAGGTCTTTTACTAACAATAGAGATCCTTCGCATTTAGAAGGATAATGATGTTGTTAGAACAAAACACATCTAGTATTAAATGTCATGCCCAAACAATCTTAAACCTCAATTTAACAAAAAGCTGAAGCAGTCATTTATTAGCTCATCATATTCTCCTTTTGTTGATGCTGCCAAGGAGCTCACATGCTGCCTGTGTGCCAACATATGAACTCCTTAACTTGACTTTTTTTTCCCCCACAATCTGATCTTTCTTCTGTTTCTGAATAAAAACCTCTTTTTCTCCCCTTTTCTAGGCCTTCTCCTCACGTGCTTCCACACACATGCACACACTAAAGACACCTAATCACCCGAGAGCCAAGAGCATCGTCTCTCTGGCACCAGTACAAAGAACACATGACCATGAATCCAAATGTACGGATTCCAGTCTGGGCTCCACATCAGGATGTTGGCCAGAAGTCACATTCTTTTTGTTTTTTTTGTTCTTCCTTTCTTTTTCAAACTCTTACACATAGAACCGTTTAAACAATC
This sequence comes from Cyprinodon variegatus, assembly GCF_000732505.1. Classification (NCBI taxonomy): domain Eukaryota; kingdom Metazoa; phylum Chordata; class Actinopteri; order Cyprinodontiformes; family Cyprinodontidae; genus Cyprinodon; species Cyprinodon variegatus. Next base: position 1,641,683 of record NW_015150483.1, read on the forward strand.
TTTTACAATCAACAGTAAATTTTAGTTTAGGTGATAAAAAACGGGTTGTTTCCGTTGTTTGCATGCATGTAGTAGGTTTTTTAAGCAGTTTTATTTCATTTTAAATCAGAGATTCTCATCCTGAACTGAGAATGAGCTGAACATAAACCCACTGGGTGTTCCTGTGTGTATTTCACCGTTTACATGATTAGAAGTATCTGGTTTTACAAGAGCTTTCCCACTTACAAACCCCTAATACTGGTAAATACACTCACAATAAACAGAAAATAACAGTTCAAATGTTCTTTCCTGTTTGTTCAATGGCTAATGCTGATCTTCTATTGACAAAGACTCAATTTATGCAACTGGTGCCATGTTGTTCAGCCTAAAAGCTTTTATTTACATTTCGGCTTTGAGTGGTCCTAAATCTCAAAGCTTTTGCTCCTTCCTGTCTTCACATTTTTTTTAACCAATAGTTGTCTTATTCTTTAGATGTGGATGAGTGCCAGGCGGTACCAGGTCTGTGTGCAGGAGGAAACTGTATTAACACTGTTGGATCCTACGAATGCAAATGCCCTGCTGGTCATCGTCAGAGTGAAACCAGCCACAAATGTGAAGGTGAGTCTCATCAACACCACAGCCATTTTTTTTTCCTGTACTATTGTATGTCTGCCAATCTGAGGTAAAGAACAATTTCCAACAAAATAACATTTTGATCACTTATTTGGCATGAAATTTTATTTCTAGGCAGTAAACTGATCCCTGAATCTAACAAAATTAAATAATGTGATGTTATAGTGAAAGAAACACATCACATTATGACAGTAAAACAGTGAATTGCTCACCCTTCAATCCCATTAAAATGCACTACTCATGGTGATAGCACCTCAAATGAAACACAAATGCTTTAAAAACATGTTATTGCACAATATTATTGTTATTGCACAAGTATTTCTTTAGTTCCACATGTTAAGATCTACATAACACATCGTTTTCAGCTTAGCAGCATACATGGCAAGATTAGAAGCGTTGCAACAGCTTCTTTAGGCATGATATATATTATTATTAACACAATCTTACAGCTGTAGTTGTAATATTGAAAATTTTAGCAGTATAAGCACTCATGCACACATGAGAACTTGAGTAACACGCCGTTCTTCTGAGAAGGCTTTTTCAGGAAAAAGCTCACTTGAGAGATGAGCTAAGGGAATAAAGTTTGATCTGGCTGCCTGTTTTTTACTCTAATTCATGGTTTAAGACTTTGCTCTACCTAGTTAGGTTCTTCCACATCAAAGTCACTGATCCATGTCATTTTAAAAGGAAGAGGTCGTCCCAAAACTATTGCACAGCACAAACGTATCCTAAATGTTTCTGTGGGCTGAAGCATTAACAGTTCCTTTCAGTGAAGGTCAGTGGTTACATGCTTTACACTACTGCCTGTGATGCAGGATTTATTACACAGGTAGGATAAAACAATGATGGAATTCACTGAGCTCCAGAGAGCAACGCTTTCTTGCAGGAATGTTTTTTTACAAGCAGTCTGAATGTCTAGGGGCTTGATCTAATACAGCTATAGTCAGGGAAGTGGGTAGAATGTGGAGGGGTAATGATCTTGTCAAATCGTGTGTTTAGCATGCTTATGATATCCCATAGAATCTGATGTTTTGTAGACCTTTTTTAATCAGTCGTCAAACAGCCGTAGTGTAGAGTAAACACATCCTAAAAAACCCTTTTAGAGTTTTTTTTCACCTTTGGTGAGAAAAAAAAGTTTGTCTTTTGTAATGACCTTTTGTTTAAGCCTCTTCATGCATCCAATGCATCTTGAGACATGTTCCTCTCATTGCCAACTGTTCAATCGCTCCCTAAAGCACCTTTAGATAGTGACAACGCAGAAATCACTTGCTCCAGTTGCCATTTTCGCCTTCTGTGTGAACATATCTTAAACAGCACCACAGATCCCAGCAACCATATTTCCTTCTAAATACAACCAAAATATCACAAAAAAAAAAATCACAATTTTTTTCAGGTAATGATTTAAAATCTAATATAAGAAACAAAAAATGTGCCCAAAAGTAAATAAGATTTCTTTATATAATATTTTATAGAATTTTAAGTTGTATTAATTAGCCATGCGATCCATCATCTTTAGTGACTTAGCAGTGAGACATTTATGGACTGTTCACTTTTCAAAAGCTGTGGGTTTCCAGGGAACATCTTGACAAACCTCCATTTAAAATTTCACAATGTGTTAGGAGTTAAAGTTGTCTTGGGGTGTATAAACACAAGCACAGGGAAAGGTGTCTGCTCCTAGAGGAGGGGGTTCCCATTACAGTGTGTTGATTGGCTGGAATTTAAACAATCCACAAGCTAAACAGTCCCATGGTTTTCCAGGCAGGGGTCGCGTCTCTTAGACTGAGACTGATATGTTCTTATTCCTCTGGGAGGATTACAGAAAGCTCCTAAACAGTTTCAGCCTGCTGGGGAATAAAAAAGTCAAGGCCTGCATTGTATCCACGTATCAGCAATGACTAATTATCTCAATGTGACTTTTATGGGCTTGTAGCAAAGCTGTTTGCTGTGAAAAAGTGTTTCCACCTTCAGATTCATGAGAAGCAATTACGATGACAAACTGGGCTAATTTATGTCTCTGGATAAAGGAGGAAATTGGGAGGATGACTTCTTTAAATTTGCTGTAGTCTGGGTTTCAGTTGTAGCCTTGGATTGGATGACAGTTTCCAGAGATGCTGAGCAGTGCTGAGTGAGATTTGGGTGTGGATATATTGGCAGAATAAAAACCCAATTAAAATCTGAAATAAGTTAACCCAAAAGAGGACCGATCACTCTTAAATTTCGTTATGATAAAATTAAGGAAAATAAGGATTTTTTCTTCACACAGGGGCCACTTATAACTAATGAAACGAGGAATCTATATTCAGCTTCAACTAATAAGGTAAAATTAGTGGTTCTAGGTCAATTTCTAGAGTTGTCAGTTTTCTAACCTAATTATTCTATGCATTCCTATGTCACAGCATCCTTCCTCCATTTCATGCCCATAATCGCTGCAGCAGAGATGGTGATTAGCTGCAATCTCCCCTCTCTTTAGGACCTGCATGTGTCCTGGACCCAGAAGTGTCCAGGAAAAAAATGCAGCTTACCCCTCCCACCTTGTACACAAACATTGTTTCAGACTCTCCCCTCTATGCAACAAGCTATGATCCATCAGGAACTAAACCTCTCACCACACTCTCCTGCAGCTAGCCCCATTAAAAATGGTGTGGTCCCCCATGACACTTGGCAAATATTAACAGGATAATTAAGTGGATAATTTCTATAACTTATTTCACAGACATAAGTTTACACATGCTAAGACTACTAAAATCCTTAATAATTTTGGAAAAAAAATGATATAATGGCTTCGTATACAGTACATCTGGTGAGTTAATTCACATAATTTAAGTCTATTAGTGGCACACCTGTGGAAAGCATTCAAATGCTGCTTTGTTGCCTGACATCATGACAAAAACAGAAATAAAAAAAATCAAGATACCAGGACAAAACTGCTTTATGCAAGTGCTTTATGACAATCTGGTACAATTTTCAGATTGTACCAGATTGTCCCACAATGTTAGACACTCTGCTCTCTATCATTAAATCAACAGATTTTATTTTACTTCATTACAACCATACAGATATACTTTAGAATTTGCTATTCTTTAAATGTTTGTATGTTTTTATACATTTCTATAATATCCTACACTTAAAGTTAATAAATGCCCAAGTAAGTTATTTTTAGGGGAAATTTAACAGGGAAAGCAGATATATTTTTTAAAGGCAGAAATTTTTAATTGCTGAAATCTGCCTCAAAACCGAGTGAAAACCTTCATTCTCACAACTTAAACAGCCAAGGCTACAAAGACAGACTGACTTAAACTTAGCCTGAAATAATGCCAGATTACTACAAACTAATTATTTTAATTTCAATATGATTATTTTTTATTTATGTTCATAAAATGTAATTAACTTAGTAATGATGTTTCGTTTTCTCTGTTCATTTAACTAGAACCACTGAAGGCAGAAAGGGTTCACTGTTTTTAAAAGGTTACAAAAACAAAAGCACAGTTGTGAGATTTTTTTCTAAGGTCTCGTACGTGCAGGAAACCCACGTTTAACGAAATCTTGAAAACAATCAAACCTCCAGTCTTTTGGGAAATGCTTTCATTGAAATGTCTGATTTCTTTAGCTAAAGACCACAAAGAGCCTCTCTGAGAGCACAAAACAATTTCTCTTTCTTTCTGTTACAGGTTCATACTGTTTTGTTATTTCATCTGAAAAAGAATCCATAAAAACCATGTAGAAATATAATTTGACAGTTTCAGAGACTAGTAATGATAAAGTGTTGTAAAGATGTCAGCGTCATTCCAAACTGATTTATTAGGTCTAAACTACCCCTTTATATATATATATATATATATATATATATATATATATATA
>NW_015150483.1:1646197-1680644 GCF_000732505.1 Cyprinodon variegatus
TATATATATATATATATATATATATATATATATATACCTTTATGCAGCAACAATAAGTCCATTTAGAAATGTATGCTGATGACAGAAGTGCAGCTTTCCCATGACGTAATCCTGGTGCGCTGTTGCTGCTGCGGGGTTTATTTGGCTTCTGTCACTGCTGTCAGAGTGACGGGCCTGACAGCCATTAGTGCATACTGGATGCGGACACATGGCAGCCTTACATTATGTATTTCGTACTTAAACTGGGATGGACAACTAACTACTTTTTTCAAGCTCAGCTCACAGGAGACGCCTTCACCTGTATTACCTTAGGTTCAGTGCTGTAATTTTGTTAAGCAGTGGCTCAGTGCAGTTACACAAGGCACATTGTATAAATTCTGCACTTTGGGGAAACTTGAAACATTACACTTCCCTGAAAACCGTCTCTCAGAAAAATATAACCCCATGTCATCAAAAAGCCCCTCACACAGTGAGGGGCTTTTTGAGTGGGCCCCAGCCAAAGTCTTTGCATGAAGACCCTCTGGTATGTTTACATCACATAAGGGATGTTTAATTCTTTAGATTTAACACAATTTCTCCATTATGTTGAAATTTGCCAGTATTGCATATCTTATACCTTTTCTCTGGTATAACAATTTTACTAAGTTTGTCATCACATTTTACAGTAATACTCACAGCATTTGATTTACGTCTGGTTTATGTTCGACACGTCTGCGATGTCCAAATGGCAAAATTGTCATTTTAGCACCTACGCCTCTCCCTGCAGTGTCCACCCAAGAAAATTTGTAACCTCACAATAAAAACATGGTGGACGGGCAACAGCTCCTGCTGGCGGGTGTTTGCAAATAGAAACACCTAGTGTCATCTGACGATATGGCCAATAATAATCTCTACCATCAACAGATTGTGATAAACTATTGAAAAATAATATGCTGTCACCCATTGATGACGTAGCGATGGTTTAAAAATGATAGAAACAGCTGTGTGTTTAACATCTACATGTTGTGTGTTGTAAGCTCTGTGCCGTTCATGCCCCCCAAGGCTCAATCTGTATATTAGAAGTATATTAGGTGACGTGGATCTTTTTAATTCGAGGAGTAAAAAGCTGCAGAGGTTGCGTCTCAGGGCACCATTTCGACCTGGTACGTAAATGCATCAAGCAGCCTTAAATTACGTGGGTCTGATCAGAGATACCTTATGCACTAATGCTTCTCTGATTGTTTGTATTTTGAATAAGGATACCTGCAAATTTTCCTAAGTTTTTTTCCTCTAATATGATATTCGGTTAAGTATCTTAAATCTTATGCTGGAGTCTTTTTGGCATTGTATCTCCTAGATTGTTGTATGGTAATTAACTAAGGCAAAGTTAACAGCTAAGACTTATTTTCCTGTTTTAAGTTTTCTGTTGTGCATGTTTTTTTTGGAATGTCTAGAAACTCATGCCAGTGTGATCAAATGTCACAAACAACATGTGTTTAACGATATGACTTACTTGGAATTTTCCAATTCAGGATTTGAACGGTAGGATAAAAACACAGTTTTACTGCTTCATGTTTTTTATATTCATATATATTTTTGGAGCATGCACAATATATATGACGGTAAATGTATAATATTAATGCTGCAAAAATACAGATTTAAGTTTCTAACTAACATTAATTGCAGGTTTTTCTATGAACATAATACATAGGTTATTGTCTCTCTTGATTATTCTGCTCTTAATGCATTAACAAGGTTAGAATAAATCGATAATGTTGGCTGGTTGTTTAGTGAAGTTAGATGCTGAGGCAGAGCCTAGTCATGCTGCTGCCAGCTCTCTGCTTGCCATCTCATAAACAGTGACGGATGGCTGAACCATTTGCAAACAGACACTTTTTCCTGGTTTCTGAGGAAAATATTTGTGACTTGCTTCTAGCCATCTGTTCGGCAGTGCTCAGGAATGCATGGAAGAGGGAAAAAATGTGTTACCCTGAGCTTCATATGGCAAAAGAGAGAAAACTCCGCTTGCACTGGCACATCAAAGATACTTTAAGAATAGGAACAGCATGATAAAAAAATGTTTGAACTAAACCATACAGTGGTTTATTATCTTAGTAACAATCTTTTTTTTTTCCTGGTTTTGTTGGAGTGCTACCTTCCCTTTTTAATTTAACTTCTCTTTGGCTGTAATAGAATAACCAAACTGTTTACAATTTCAGATATTGATGAATGCAGCACCATTCCTGGGGTGTGTGATGGAGGAGAATGCACCAACACTGCTGGTAGCTATGTCTGCAACTGTCCACGAGGCTACATCACCAGCACAGATGGCTCCAGATGTGTGGGTGAGTCACCCATCAAATTACTCTTTTTCTTTTCTTGCATATTTCCAGCTAAATGCTACACATGTGGCTGGAATTTCTCCTTTACAGCCGTTTACTGAGAATAGAGTCTTGATGAGCAGACCTGTGGTCACCATGTGCAAACACACTTACATGTACTGTATGGCTTTGACTGCAGTAATCTACTCTAACGTTAGTGCTCCCCTATGAAACACTACCAGGTACTAATATATTTCTGCAGTTCTCCTCCATTATGGAACCTATAGTTAAACATACCCAGTTTATTTCACACAGTCAAGATTAGATTAAAACAGATAATTCATGGAACCCAAAACCTTTGTTTTTGTTTTTCCATGCTGTATTTGTGTTAATACTCACTGAAGGCTATTACCTAGGGAGCATAACCTAAAGGAGAGTATCCTGGATAGAAGCCTCTGAGATATTCCTTGCTAAGGTTAAAGATGCGGCGATATACTGGTAGTACAGTCGTTGCTTCCGCTGAGGTGGTTCTGTCATCTTATCAGGATACCTCTTGGGCACTTAGAGATTATCTTCATTTCCAGCTTGCAGACGGTGATGCAGACCCATCAGCATATCACCTTAGGAGGTCCTATGCTCCACATATTCCTGAAGATTATAGCTATTCGATTTGATCTATTGTCCACAAAGGTCCCTTTGAAGTGTGTGATGGACCGAGCAGTAAGGACAGTCAGGCACAGGTTTATGTTAGAAAACAGGGTTTGTATTCATGTGGTATGGTCCAAATCGACTCAGCCCTTTGGCCACCTGCTGGGGTCTGTTTCATGAAGCAGGTTTAACAAATTCAGATTCAAATCCGCAACTCTAAATTAATCTATCCTAAAGTTGGGAACTCTGAGTGTTCGGTTTCACAACGGCTGCCATCAATTAGTTGTATCAATTTTAACTAGATCCACATAGAGTTAAGAACATGCCCAACAAGTATGAAAAGCCGTTATCAGTGGACAACTCAATTCGACGAGTCACCATGACAACAGGCAAAAGTAAATGTATATTTCACCCCACTGGAACTAGAGATTTTAATGCAGAAATGCATAAAATTAAAAAAGAGAATTTAGAAGACAGAGAAACATTGCTAAATCTACAAAGGAGAGGAAGATGGCAAAGGAGAAGATTGTTGCTCTGGTTAATGTGTAAGTTTATAAGAAGTAGGCCAATTTTACATTTATTCAAAGCACTCTTCTCTCTGTTGTTCCATTTGTAGATCACTGTAATAATATAATAATATACTTTCTAAATTACATTTTTGTGGCAGAAACTGCATTTTAGAAAGTAAAAAAAAAAATTATACTAGTAAGAATCAAGTTTTATATATATAGAACTGTTTACACATTTTAACTGGCCATTCTAACATTTATTAGCTTGACTGAATATGTAAAATTGGTAAGCCTGCTTCGTAAAACGAATACATTGTAATGGTGATGAATATATTAATTATTTTATAATTATAATAAGATTGCTCTGCAAATGAAACCCTATATGAAAAAAAACTAAATTACATTAAGTGTGTTTTTTACCACATCTCTGTGGCTGTAAATGCAACCATTATAACGTGTTAAACAAACAAACAAAAAAACTAAAAAAAAAAGCAGATTTTCTTTATGAAAGTTTGAATTGCAGGTAACATTGTACAATTTCTATGTTAAAATGTATCCTAAATTTCAATTCGACATATGGTTCATCTATATTTGTTCAGCAAAAATCTCAAAGTGCTCAACAATCTATCTGGATTAGGCTTGCTTGGTTCATGCATAACTTTGCACAATAAGGCGTGTGTCAATAAAACCCAGCTATTTCCCTGTTTACCCAAACGTTGCTCATCAACCATTCTAATATCGGATCTTGAACTTTCCGTGTCAACAAGCTATGAAGTATTACTGGAAACATGAACTTTAACTGGCAGCTGGGTTCGTCCTTTTTGGCAGCTTGGAATTAGTTGGAGACAGCTTCTTAACAAGAGACACAATGTTCTTGTTATTTTTTTCTAAAAAAAAGAAAAAGAAAAAGAGAAAGAAAAAGAAAAGATGACACAACAAGAGTGTCTGCTTTGATTTAAACAGTAGAAAAGCCTGGTCAAGTCTTTGTTATTTGTAATCAAATTATCACCGAGCTAAACACCTCAAGTGATTTACAATAGAGTGCTGTTGTATATTTTGGATATGAGCTAATTTCCATCTCCCTTTGTGTTCCATTTAGTCTCCAAAGCTAAGAGCTTTAAGCAATCTCCCACTGAGCTCATTTTTTGTTTCTGCCCTTTATTTGCTCACTTCCTCTTTTTTTTCTCTCCCTCTTCTGTATTTCATGGATAACTAACATGTGGGCAACTAAGGAAAGGCAAAAAGAAAAACCGACCGTATAAGCAAATTAAACTGTAATCTTCCTTTACAGTACCTCTCTGCTCAAATGGATTTAATTTAAGTCATCGTCATCATGACAAAAACCCAACTGAATATAAATTCACCCACTCTGTTCCAGCTATCCTTAGCTATGCTTACTGCTCCGTCATTCTAACAGGACTTTCTGTGGTTTGCGTACATGCTGGTGGATGCATATGGGGAATGCACCATTATACGTAGGTTTGCCTGTACATGTGTGTGCACAGTTCTATATAAGCTCCCAGACATAGCACAGCCCCTTCTGTTTAATCTAATTGGCAGGAATTGCTCCACATGGAACTGATTAATTCCAGACTGCTGGGTTATTAGTGGGTTAATCGACTTGCGCCCCTCCCTCCTGTCATTCACTTTTCTTAGTATTTTTTCTTCTGCTCCGTGAACCTTTCTTTCGGTTTTCAGGTTGTGCTCAAAGATGACCTACTTCTATGTTTTTGTGTTTTCTATAATTGTAAGGTTATGCCCAACTGCAACTTAATTTTCTAATATTGCTGAGCACCAGCTCCCTCTCTTGAGCCCACTGACCCTGACCTAGAAAAGCGTAACAAATACGAACCCTTTTTGGGGGCCCTCTAGATGTTGGTATTTAGGTGAGGCCCTAAGTACCCTTGCTGTTGAGATTCTATAAAAAGGCTTCCTCCGTGGGGACCATGGATAGGGCAAGCAAGTCAAAGAGCTTTTAAGAGTTTTATAGAGTAGGCTCTGTTTTAGGTGCGTAAATGAATGTAACCCAACAATCACAACAATACAGTATGTTGCAAACTAGTTCATAACTAAAGACATATTTGATAAACTACAAAACTATGTGATCATATATGGTAGGAAACACCAAAGAGCAAATACTTGTGAATTCAAAGCAAAACTGAGGATTTAAGAGTTGCTTTTTTTTTTTTTTTTTTCTTTAAAAAATGTTTTATTTTTGTTCAGGTTTTGGTTTTAATCTGTACTTTTGGTTGTTCTCACACATAAACATGCCTCGATATATTTTTCCGTCAACTGAAACAGGCTTTTCTGCCCCTGCTTAACAAAAACATCCCCACAGCATAATGCTTCTACCACTATGTTTCATAGTGCGCATGGTTTGTTCAGGGTACTGTACAATTTTTCTGCCACAAAAGCATAGATACCACAAAAAGAAAAATGTGTTCACTCGTTGCAAGCCTAATTTGATTTATCTCTTTAAATTTTTGTTTCATATGCTAGATTATCTTATCATCTGTTTTTAAATTTTGCTGTTTATTTTCTTCCCTCTGTTCCCAGATCAGCGTGTGGGCACCTGTTTCTCTGCCCTTGCCAATGGTCGCTGTGCAGCAGAGCTAAATGGCCAGTACACAAAAATGCAGTGTTGCTGTGAAACAGGACGCTGCTGGGCTTTGAGCCAGATCCCAGAGATGTGTCCTGTCAGAGGTTCCGGTGAGCATAAACCATACACAGAGCAAAGAACATTAACAATTCTTAAGTAAATCCTAGCAGAGGCAAGGCTATAGACAGACAGTCCAAACCTCCCGGTCTGCTTCCATGATACCGGTAGTTTTTTCCCGATTTCACATTGTTATCAACTGAAGCCAGTGAAGAAAGTGGATATGATTTTTAACTTTATACAGCCAAATTTCCCACACAGCAAACTGTTCTGGATAGACGTAAGAAAGAAAATGTTGCCTTCTGTATAAATTATCTGAAATAATGGTTGAATCTTGTTTTAATGGCAGTTGGAGCCCCCTCAGTGGAGTTACCTCAACCTCAAGTTGAACCGGTTTGTTTTATGCATGAATGTTGAAGCAAACTGCTGAAAGCAAACTCTATCCTTTTTTTTTGTCTCTTTCCCTATAAGATGAGTTCAGGCGTCTGTGCATTGTGGGAGTTCCACAAGGACTCCCTCACCCCTTCCCCAACGGATACTTCCCCAGCCACAATGGAAACTTTGGATTTAAGCCTCCCAGTATACCTAATGGAAATGGGAATGGTAGGCCAAATATCAATGGAGGAGGGGACACCTTTGGCGATAATGGAGGGACTTTTGGTGGCAATGGAGGACCTATAAGTATGTTTAATAAAACCAGTAACAGAAAGTGTTTTATCCCCATCCTTTGTATCCTCTAATAAAGCTTCATTATCTGTACTTAAATAATTTTTGTTTTGTTTTCTGTTGTGTTTTCTAAGGCTCTGTTTCTGTGAATGACAGCATTGATTTTTGCCAACATTTTACCAATCTTTGTTTAAATGGACGCTGCAACCCAACACCTGGGAGCTATCGCTGCGAGTGTAACATGGGATACAAGCAGGATGTTCGGGGGGAGTGCATTGGTGAGAAGCATACCCATGCAGTTTGAACTGAAATATAAAACCAAACATAATGCAGTCAGTGAGAGTCATAAGTTTATTTGATGCACCACAGTGCCATCTCCTGTAAGTTCAAGGAATTTGATGAACCTCCTTTGATTTTCTTTCTATTTTCTAACATACATCTTTAGATGAGGATGAGTGTCGGAATAAGCCATGCACCAATGGAGACTGTGTCAACACACCTGGGTCATACCACTGCAAGTGTCATGAGGGATACCAGGGCACCCCTACCAAACAGGCCTGCATCGGTACATCTATGAAGGCAGTCAACGGCCACTAAATGATCATGCTAGAATGCAAATATTAAATAAAAGCAAATAACAGACATTCTCACCTCTTTGCAGATATTGACGAGTGTATTGTAAACGGAGTGATGTGTCGCAATGGCCGCTGTGTCAACACGGAGGGCAGCTTCCAATGTATCTGCAATGCTGGCTTTGAGCTCTCTCCAGATGGGAAAAACTGTGTTGGTGAGCGAGAGCGGATGCAAAAACAATGCTGCACTTTACATAAAAGCTTCATGAAAATCATCAAACGTTTCTTGGTTTTTGCCAGATCACGACGAGTGTGCCACTACCAACATGTGTCTCAATGGCATGTGCATCAACGAGGATGGCAGCTTCAAATGCATCTGCAAGCCTGGCTTCTCTTTAGCAACCAGTGGCCGGTATTGCATTGGTATGACTTAGCAAGTATAAATTAAGCACAAAGATTTTAAAAGGGTTATCCTGAAATAATGTTAATCCAATACCAGTGGTGTCATTTAATTGTCTTTTGTTTTAGAAGAAATTGTTAAATTAACAATTTAATCATATAAAATTTGCTTTGGAAGCTTTGAAAGTAGCTGCCATTTCACTGTATTTGTCCAGAGTAGTCACAGCAACAAATAAACATATTAAGATGAATTTTCAGTCAGTTTTAGACCAATGGGTATGGTGGGGCCAGTGCTTTTAATGGGGATGTAAGCAAAAAATAAAACATAAAGAGCAGACAAAAAAAACAAAACAAACAACAATAGTAAATACTTGGGATTTTAATGTCTGATGTTCTGGTTTGCTCATACACCCTCTCTCTATCAGACATTGACGAGTGTCTGACTCCTGGCATATGTATGAACGGTCGCTGCATCAACAGTGAAGGGTCCTTCCGCTGCGAATGCCCACCAGGCCTGGCCGTTGACGTCGATGGAAGAGTGTGTGTGGACACACACATGAGGACCACCTGCTATGGCACTATAAAAATGGGTACATGCTCACGTCCCTTTCCAGGAGCAGTGACCAAGTCTGAGTGCTGCTGTGCTAACCCCGAGCATGGCTTTGGAGAGCCCTGCCAACCCTGCCCATCTAGAAACTCAGGTAGTAACTTTAAGTCAAAATAAAATGCAGTAAAGAAGAATCGTATTTAAAGTGTTTGCTGTTTCATTTGTGTTGTTCAGCTGAGTTTCAGGCTGTATGCAGCGGGGGTATTGGTATTACCACTGATGGAAGAGGTGAGTAATTTTCTTTAGAAAAATTCTTACTTCATTCATGTTTATATCCAACATCATTTGGGTTTCATTTGATGATCTCTTAGACATCAATGAGTGCGCCTTGGACCCAGACATCTGCCAGAACGGTGTTTGTGAGAACCTCAGAGGAAGTTACCGCTGCATCTGCGACATTGGCTATGAGTCTGACACAAGTGGAAAGACCTGCGTTGGTGAGTAGATTTTTGATGGCCACTGATGGCCAGGTAATTATATTTCTTGATATGGTGTACTTTTTTTTTTCTATGTTAAAAATTATCTTAAATAAAGATTAGATTTCTATTATTTTTAAAATTACTCATTATACTAGTTTAAATAAAGAGAGTTGTTCTAAGGCTTAAAGGTATAATGGAGGATGTTCTTTTTCCGGGTTGATCATCAAAATAAGTGGTCCTCCTAATTGTCAATCATTCTGGTGATATGTTTATGTAAAGCCGCTCTACGTGCTCGTCCCCATTTTCACTTACTTTCTGACATACAGTAGTGGAAAAAATGCAAATCTACTTTTGGAAAGTAAGCTTGTATGAGTGATGCAAACAGCAACTTTAAACAGAGCGTGCACGAGGAGAAATGGCGTTGTGCGTGCTCTTGCATGTGTTTAATAGGCGTTTCCCCCTCAGGAACAGGTACAAGGTTGTTCGTTTTTTTTTATTTTTAGATGCGGAGGGGAGTCTTTTCAAAAATTCGCAAAAATCCACTATAACCTCGATCCAAATTTGTACCTGTGCTGTTATGAGTTTATAGTGATGAAAGAAGGTGATGATTATAGAAAAACAATGCAAAGAAACTCACAATGATGTTAAAAGTTATTTTTTTCTTTTTTTGGTAGACATTAATGAGTGTCTAGTGAACCGACTGCTCTGTGACAATGGACTGTGCAGAAATACACCAGGGTCCTACACATGCTCCTGTCCTACAGGATTTGTCTTCAAACCTGATTCTGAGACGTGCGAGGGTAAGCTCTCACTCACATAAAGTCTTATTAATTAGTTTCCCTATCTGCTTTTATCTATTTATGGAAATAAGTCGCTGCTGGTTTTGATACTGGATGTGTTTGGTTATTTGAGACGTGAAACATGAATCAGCAATTTTAAGTGTTTGTCTCTGCATGTCTTAGATATAAATGAGTGTGAGTCCAGCCCATGCATCAATGGACTATGTCGCAATGTTGCCGGGTCTTTTAACTGCGAGTGCGCCCATGGCAGCAAACTGGACTCTACAAACACCATCTGCGTTGGTAAGACACTTTTTTTGTGACACTTTTTTATGATCAGCACTGTTGAACACATGCAAAGTGTGTATGAAATGACAAGAGAAGAGCTAAAGAAGAAATCTTGGTGTTTGTAATTCCAGAGTATTGATTTTCAAAGTCTTTGATCTGCAAATTTTTGGTTTTAGTTGATTTTGAATTCCCCTTAAGAACTAAGCATAGACCTATGGAATGAAAAAACTAATCTTTATAGACTGTATCTTTCTGACTGTTTGCGTTTATTTGCTTGCCTCAAAATTTGGAAGTGTTTCATATCACAATATACTTTTTTCCAAACTGATTCAAGGCATTTACATAACTTAACCTTTAGCCTCAGACAGAATGATTAAAGAGTTTAACGTGATACGACTGAAGTTTATGTGATAATGTTAATGTACCAGGGAACTGTTTTGATCAGCAGGTCTGGCTGGTTTACATTTTGTTTTCAACAAACATAGGAAGAAAATCACCTGGCAAATGTTTTATATCTGAAATGTGCTCACCACATTTGTTAGCCTGTTGTTTAAGCCTTTTGGTTGGGAAATACTAAGTGTAAACAGAGTAGTTTGTTTCCCTGAAACCCACCCCAGGACACTTTAAATCACGTTTTCTCTCTTGTTCTGTGGCTCCACAGACAGCATGAAGAGCACTTGCTGGCTCACCATTCAAGACAACCGCTGTGAGGTGAACATCAACGGAGCCACACTGAAGTCTGAGTGCTGCTCCACCCTGGGAGCAGCCTGGGGCAGCCCCTGTGAACCCTGCGAGATTGGTTTGTTTATTTATTCATAAAACATTTCCTCATAAATGATTTTTTAGTTGTTATGTAATGACATTTGCAAGAAAGAAATCTGAAAGATTAACTCTTATTTTTTTGGACACTTTTCTTTATATTACACATGATGGTGAAGATTCCCAGTCATCCAGGTCATAGTCAGTCCAAAAAAGAAAAAAAAATAATCCAGTGGACTTTGTTTCCAAGTTTGAAGATGTTTTGCTTCCCATCCAGGAAACTTTTTCAATTCAAAACGTCAGAAATAGCTTTTGAGGGCCAGAATGTTCACATTCTGGACAAAGAAGACAGGTGGTTTGAGAGGGGCGTAAAGGAAACCATCTATGGGAAGAAATAAAAAGCAAACTTAGAAAGAGGACGACTCAGGTTTCAGCTTTCTAAAACCTAAAATGCAGCGATAGAGTTCATCCTTTCCCACTATCACCGCAACCCCTAACCCCCTTCCAGGGGAACAGAACATCTAGCTTGTTCAGCCAGGCCAGCAATTCCCCCTAACGACCCCCCTTTCAGAGACATAGACAGGTATCAGGTAATGACGGCTACCAAAGAACCCAAACGACTCTCCATTCCTAAGAGCCAGACCTATTCGTCCAGTTAAATTTGCATGTTTTCTAAGCCAAAACAAGGCTTTGTTTTTGGTCCACTCTAAAAAGCCTTAAACTCAACACTATTTATGTCATTTTGAATTGAAAAAAAACCTCCTGGATGGGAAGCAAAATGTCTTCAAACTTGGAAACAAAGTCCAGTGGATTGTTTTTTAGCGTTTTTGGAAGTTATATTACACAATATCCCAACTCTCTACATTGGCTGAGAATGACTGCATTACATAAAAGGTTACCGTATATCCAACCAAATATTGCATCCATATATCCACATACTGATATTGCAATGATAAGTATTAGTTTTTAAAATGTAATATTTCATGTAACTTTTTAAAAATTGCTTTTAAGTAAAATTGCAGTAAACAATTTTACAGGAACAAATCCTAAAGATATTTATTCTCAGATCTATGCTATGAGTGCTCTTACATCATCCCAGAAGAAAAATATTCACAGCTGTTATATTCACAAAGGCTCCCTTGTTTTCCATCACTAAGAAAGACCATTTCCTGCTGATATCTAAATGATTAGCTTGACCTTACATACTAACCCTTGCTAATTGAAACAAATTTCAAAGAGCACAATCTGTTCACGTCTGAAAAAATATTAATTTACAAAACAGACATATTTCTTGAAAAACAAATCATTATACTGAACTGGACAGATAATTCAACCCAGTTTCAATGCATTTAACTTTTTTATATTCAGGACAATATTGCTTTTTTTTTCTCATTTTTTCTTTATAAGAAAGTCATTTATTGTGTAGGAGGGGTGAGTTAGCAGAGAGCAGCTAATGTCAGCTCTCTGTTGGTGAGGTCACATCCCAGGCTAAGCCCCTGGAAAAAATCAGATGCAGTCAACCCTTTTTAAACTCAGGGCGGCAACAAACAGGCGATTTTATACACAAAGAAGGACAACACAAATGTGTTGTGATTTTTTCAAATAATAACACATGTAGACACTACTATTAGAGGTCTAGGGGTATTTCCTAAGTTTATTTTAGGGGTAAGTTGAAATTTTTACACACAAATACACACAGAGTCTTTACATAAAGCAGTATCTAGTACTGTAAATATTGTAACAATTTAAATAAGAGATATTTATATATTCTGGATACAGTAAATACTAAAATAACGCATGTTTTTTTTCCCTAGACACCGCTTGCTCTCGAGGATTTGCTCGCATGAAAGGCCTTGTCTGTGAAGGTAGGTGTATTTCATATCGCTATGGGATGTGATGACCTAGTGGCCCCTTCAGTCGCCCATGATGGTTCTGAGCAAGTCTTTTTTTAAATGAGAAATGGTCCCCAAGGGGGTTTTGTAGCATTAAGTATATAGATTTTTATGCATTCGTTTCAGAAGTAAATGTGATTTCCAAACGTTTCTCTCTGCAGACATTAACGAGTGTGAAGTGTTCCCCGGAGTGTGTACGAATGGACGGTGTGTGAACACTCAGGGCTCATTCCGCTGCGAGTGTGCTGCAGGCCTGACTTTGGACAGCAGTGGTCGCACATGTGTGGGTAAGAGGAACTTAGATGATAAAACCGGAGGTAGTTTAAACCTAAATGCAGAAATCCTCATTATTTTTGTGAACTCTGTCCAGACATGCGCAGTGAACAGTGCTATAAGAAATGGCACGAGGATGAGTGCGGTGAGCCACTACCAGGAAGGTATCGTGTGGACATGTGCTGCTGCTCCGTGGGAGCTGCTTGGGGGATCGATTGTGAGGAATGTCCTAAAGAGGGAACGCCTGAGTTCAATACCATCTGCCCCAGGGGGCGGGGCTTCGCTAATAGAGGAGATATTCTCACCGGCAGGACCTTTTACAAAGGTACATAAAAATTTGTAGATGAACCGGGCTACTGTGGGATGTTGTAGAAATCGACTGTATACATTAAAGCGCTGTAAATGAGTTATAAATCTCTTTTTTAATGTGTTCTCTACAGATGTGAATGAATGTAAGGTCTTCCAGGGGCTGTGTACTTATGGAACCTGCAGAAACACAATTGGCAGTTTCAAGTGTCGGTGCAACAACGGCTTTGCTCTCACAGCTGAGGAGAGGAACTGCACAGGTTTGAACTGGGTGGCTGCAGCTCTGAATGAGATGTGAGGTGAATAAAATGATCCCATTAAATAAAAAAAAAAAAAAAAATGTCTGCGTTTTCTGCTGTGTGCCTTACTTTTAGATATTGATGAGTGTCGAATCTCCCCCGACCTGTGTGGTCATGGTACATGTGTCAACACACCCGGCAGCTTTGAGTGCGAGTGCTTTGAAGGCTACGAAAGTGGCTTCATGATGATGAAAAACTGCATGGGTAAGTTTGAACTAGAGAGGATACTGTCTGAGCCTTTTTTTTCTATTTGTATCACTTTTGAAATCGTTTTTATGGCTGTTTTTTAATCAATGACAGACATCGATGAATGTGAGAGGAACCCCCTGTTGTGCCATGGAGGAACCTGCATGAACACAGATGGAAGCTTTGAGTGTGAATGTCCCACAGGATATTTGCTCAGCAGTGATGCATCGGTTTGTGAAGGTAAGCAGATATGCACTAAAAAATATTCTTAGTAAACGATGTTGATTGTTATGGCACATAACTAAAGAAAACCAGATTTGTTGTTTTCAATATTTTTTATGTTATATAAGGCAAGTAAAAAAAAAAAGGATTTACATGCAAAAAGTTAGTCCTTATTAAAGGATGGACTGGATAACCAGCATAAAGATAATCAGCCTGTGGCTCTGCTTTTAGGTTTGAGGACAACCGGTTAACTGTGGGCTGGACACTGCTTTGGGTTTTTCTTTAGGAAGCAACTGGACCTCAGAGAAGAGCATGTTCCAAATTTTAAAAAGGGTTTTAGGGCAGCTCAACCACAATCCATTCAGATTTACAGTATACTGTTTTTCTCACCAGCCTTATAAGCACTGGTTTACAATAGAATGAGATGAAGAAACAAACTGAACAGAAAGTATTGAGTTTTCTCATTAGTAGTTTTTTTATCCTTGTTGATCCCGAGAGATAAATTCTCCAAAACAGATGTTTTTCTTAAATGTTTTTAAATAAAATTGCTTGTTTTTTCATTTCTTATCCTTTAATTTTCAAATGTCTTATTTTTTTGGTTGCTTTGGCTCTAACAGGTAATCATTTCCCTGTCAAAAATATCCACACTGCATCAATTTTAATCCATATGCTTGAAAGCTTTTGCTGGGAAGTACAGTAGTACGTTTTCATTTTTTTGTCGAGTACGTTATCCAACACGGCTATATTATAACATTTCATTATTCTTAATAATATTTTCACTGGTCCTAAGCAAAAATTAAATGTTTAGACAAACTGATCTTTTATGTTTTAATAAGCTGTAAGGTAAAATTATTAAATAACTTAATACATGTTAGATTCTCCTGTGCAATAAATCTAGAGAACAGATTGGCTTCCCTCTTTAATTTGAACTAATTAACTTTCAATGAAATTTATGAGATATTATGGTGAAAATTGGTATAGATCCACTAAGGATAAATTAATTGCAAAGTACTCAATGCCTGAATTGCTAAAGCTTAAGAAATTATTGCAAACACCTTTTTTAAGTGTTAAATGCTTTAATTTGAATATTCTCACTTGCTTCCTATGCAGACATGAATGAATGCCAGCTGAGTGACAACTTGTGCAGAAATGGCGAGTGTGTCAACATGCCTGGGACCTATCAGTGCTCCTGTAACATGGGATATCAGGCCACACCTGACAGACAGGGCTGCGTTGGTAAATAGAAGACTTCATCTGATATTACACAGCTTTTTGATAGAAGCTGAAATAAATTCTACTTTTTGCATTTTGTTTGTTATTTTCAGTCTCAGCTTTGAGACTGAGATGTGAATGTCCGTCTCGTTCATAACGGTAATTTCTCACAGATATTGACGAGTGCACCATTATGAATGGTGGATGTGAGACCCACTGTACCAACTCTGAGGGTAGTTATGAGTGCAGCTGTGGTGAGGGATATGCCCTGATGCCTGACCTCAGGACTTGTGCAGGTAATAAAACACTAGATATGCTTCACTTGTTCATTATATGAGGAATATTTGGCTACAGTGTGATTATGTGTTAAATAATTAAAATATCCTTGCTGTTTGGTAGATATTGATGAGTGTGAAGAGACTCCAGATGTGTGTGATGGAGGCCAATGCACCAATATTCCTGGGGAATATCGCT
Source organism: Cyprinodon variegatus (assembly GCF_000732505.1). Taxonomy (NCBI): domain Eukaryota; kingdom Metazoa; phylum Chordata; class Actinopteri; order Cyprinodontiformes; family Cyprinodontidae; genus Cyprinodon; species Cyprinodon variegatus. The sequence continues at coordinate 1,661,664 of NW_015150483.1, forward strand.
GTCTGTGCTTTGATGGTTTCATGGCTTCCATGGACATGAGGACCTGTACCGGTGAGGGCATAATACTATACTTAATTTTTTTCTCAAACCCTTTATTTGTTTTCATATAGATTCAGACATGTAATGACTGTGTAGTTTTCTGTGGGACTATCTCTGTCAGACTTACTTTATATCACCCTAAGCTGTATTCATGAAACTAAGCTTGTGTAACCAATCTTTGTCTCGCCCTGTCTGCCCAGATGTGGACGAATGTGATTTAAACCCAAACATCTGTCTCCATGGTAACTGTGAGAACACTAAGGGCTCCTTCATCTGCCACTGTGAGCTGGGATACTTTGTCAAAAAGGGATCCACAGGCTGCACAGGTAAAAACATGGATACACATCAGCAGAGAGGAAGTATCAGTTAAGGTCTTAATCCAAGTGTTGAAATCGTTCAATTTTCATCTTTATTCTAGCTCTATTATATTCATTTATATGTATCAAAAAGATCATCATCTGGATATTAATACCATTTTTATTTATACCTGTGCATATTTATGTTTGTTTATTTGTTGTTTAAAATTGATCTTCTAAATTTGGTTAAATAGCAAAAGTGTGTTAGCATTTCAGTATTATAACTATAAATCAATGGCTTTTAAAGCATGGCCTGTAAGCCCTGGACTGGAGTTCTGCAGCAGTTCAAGAAAGATGCAGATTATGCTCCTAATCACAGTTAGGTTATGCAGATGTTTTATTTATTTTTTTTTGTTTTGTTTTTATGGCACCAGTGGCTCATTTTTATGGACAGTAGATTAGAATTATCTTTATCTTCAACATAAACCTAAAAAGATCTCCTTAGTTGTGTTTGAGGTGAAAAATGAATGGGAATTTCATGGAGTAAGAGACACCGCTGAATTCATGCGTCTTGAACAGGATAACAATTCTCATGATTGAAAAATTGAAGATGAGTCTGTAAAAGCATGTCTATTACTTCCATAAACTAAGAGTAGGTTTTACTTTTACAAAAAAGCTATTGTTTTGTGTAAAAGTAAAACGCTAATACTATATAAATGAATCACACATAATTAAAAATAACAAATCAGAACTGTTTTTGTTCATATTTTTGTAATGTAAAAGATTCTAACACTATAAAATAGAAAAGATATCTGTATGTGACACCCAGGTGGGTAGTGCATGTGGTTTTGTGTTTATATAACATAATTTGTGAGATGTAATCGAATCCTGTAGTGCTTCTCATTTATTGATATTACCGATGTACCTCCGTCTTCAGATACTTTTGCTGACACCTTCAGAAACTTCAAATCTACTTTGTACTGATGAGAGCGCAGTGATAGTTTTTTATTTTTTTATTTTTTAAGTTACATTGGATTAAAGGTTTGTTTTGCAACCTCAGCTTTAAAACTGCTTTCCTCCTCATGCTGTTTCCTCCTTTCCAGATATTGATGAGTGTGAGATCGGAGCTCACAACTGTGACATGCATGCCGCCTGCATTAATGTGCCAGGAAGTTTCAAGTGTCGCTGTAGAGATGGCTGGGTGGGAGACGGCATCAAATGTGTGGGTGAGTAGGGGATCAGATCATCTTTGTCCTCATTTAAGTTGGTAGATCAGATAATTAATTTCCCCAATAATAATTTAGAATTACTTATTTGACTAATTTAGTCTAAATCTTTGTTTGTGCACTATAGTGAAGTGTGTTTTTGTAACCTTTAAATTTTTCCCCTTTAGATTATGATGAATGCGCCTCAGAGGACCATAGTTGCCACCTTAATGCAGACTGTGTGAACACACCGGGATCATATAGGTGTACATGCAAAGATGGCTTCAATGGAGACGGCTTTTCGTGCTCGGGTAAGTAAACTGCTTTGATGGTAAATGACCATTAGATAGTAGGTATGGTAAAATATTCTTTATATCACATCCCCTTCCTCTTAAACAAAAAAATACCTTATTTCTGTCATTAAAAATTGCTTGTTTATTGTAAACGTAGATGCAAACAATCAATTCTAAATTATTTTGAGTTAAGGGAAAACTTTTTTTTTTTTTTTTAAAGTGATGAGATACAGTACGGTTCCAATAATTGGTATCTTTTGTTCTATGATTGAATCATATTTCTGCAGATTTCGTCGGGTGTGATTTATTATCTAATATTGCATTTGTTTGACTTCTTGTAAGACATGGATGAATGCGCAGACAATGTCAACCTGTGTGAAAACGGACAGTGTCTGAATGCCCCTGGAGGCTACCGCTGCGAGTGTGAGATGGGCTTCACTCCCACAGAGGACAGCAAGGCCTGTGAAGGTGCAACACCTATTCTGCAATGCTCTCTTCTTTTTTCTGTTTTCTTCAGTAGTGTAGCATATATAATCACGTCCTGCCTACTTTTTCCACAGATATCGATGAGTGCAATTTCCAGAACATCTGTGTGTTTGGAAGTTGTGAGAACCTCCCAGGAATGTTCCGCTGTGTTTGTGACGTAGGCTATGAACTGGACCGCAGTGGAGGGAACTGCACTGGTAACTATTAAAGAACAGTACACACTTGTTTTTTAATGAGTTTAATTTGTGTCTGTTATAATAGGTTTAAGGCTTAAATAATCAAAGTAAATCCATGTGGCTTTGAAAAAATGACTGCAGGATTCATTTTAATAAACTACTATGCCAACAGCCAGTGCTCCAAAGCTAATTTCTGTTGGAATATTAGGTTTTTGTGACAATATATTTATAAAGATAATTTTCTGAATTGTAAAACTATTGGCATGCTCAATATTGCCAAGCTGATGTTTCTTTCAGAGATGAGAGCTCTTTGTGTGTCTTGCAGATATCAACGAGTGTGCTGACACTGTGAATTGCCTCAATGGAATCTGTGTGAACACAGAAGGGAGCTACTTGTGTAACTGTCCGCCTGACTTTACACTCAACCCCACAGGAGTGGGCTGTGTTGGTGAGTAACGCTCAAGTCAGACTGCAAATAAAAAGATTTAACAATGACCACCCAAATACACTCTTCAAAATGATGAGGAATAGGTGAAGTTTAAGTCTGTCAACCAGAATAGCAAATTATGATTTTTTGGGAAAAAATAAATGATACAGAGTAGTAAAAATATGAAGATAAAACTAAAATTATATTGATAGACATTCAACTTTTCTTTTAATGGTTAATTTAATCTCAAAGTTAAGCAAACTTTTGACTTTTGTTTCATATTTTCTATATTTACAAATCAGGTGTATTCACAGGCAAACATGATTCAACCAATATTTGGTTTCATTAGTTCCCTAAGATAGAACACCTTCAATATCCGGAGTGTTGATGGTGACATGTTGTTGGATGTTACAGTGTTCCTAGAGATACAGTTTCAGGCATAAGACACAAGAATAAAGCCTGCCACCTGGTGGCAGAAAAAGGGCCATACTCAATGATTGCCACTCAGCAATGCTCTGGAGGTTTTTGTACTTCCTCTATTCTTGGAAACTTGCAATTTTGTGAGCAGCATGCTGGATTTCAGCAAGTATTGGAATAACCTCAGTGCATGAAATGAAATATAGCAAAATAAGTTGCCATCATTTGCCAATGGGATAAAACAGTTTATTAAACAACTCCATTATCTTACTTCCAGAGATTGCAGCAGTCATTTAGAGCCACCCTTTCTGCTTGACTTGTAGTATTAGTTGTGATATGTTTTATTTTGTTTACTGCAAACAACTGCTGGTTGTTGAACTTGCGTTAAAACACTTCTACCATATATTTTTTTTTCAAACCTGGATGCTTGAGACAATTAGTGGTTTTTAAACTAGTTTTCTGAACTGAGCTTCGCCTAGAGAATGCTTACTGGGATGCTGGTACTCCAGTGTATCAAGGAGCCGTCTGTTTACATATCCGAAGAAGCAAAAGCATATGGCACCATAGGTTTTACATTAAGTTGTGTTCTATCTGATTAACATGTTTAAATTAAAACTGTTAATTCCAAAGTAGGCGATGCACATGAGATGAATCAGACAAAATTTTTCTTGAAAATAAAAAGTAAGAGAGCTGTAGTTTTTATTTTTTTGTAACATAAAATGTTAGCTAGTTTTAATGTATGAAGGGAACAATAATATATATTGAATTAAATTAAAACATACATTTTAACTGTGTAGAGTAATTATGGGAGAAGTTTTCTTCTTGCTCCATAGTTAAGTTGTCTATGCTTTCATTCAGCGCTTGTGCAAAATATCACTCTCTCATAACTACACATGATAAAACTTGAAGAAATTTTATTTATGAGCTCTATTATTTGCAGTTTTAATATGTCTATAATATATTTAACATGTAACGCTGGGCTTTATTCGTGCCAGATACCCGTGTTGGTAGCTGTTACTTAGACATCTCTCCCCGGGGTGACGGAGGAATCTCCTGCAGTGTGGAGATCGGTGTCGGTGTCACGCGAGCTTCCTGTTGTTGCACTGATGGAAGATTCTGGGGAAATCCTTGTGAAGTCTGCCCTGCATCTAACTCCTGTATGCATCAGCAAAACAAAATCAATTCTATGTCTTCTAATTATGTTTTATTTTGTTTGTTTTTCACATCATAGCAATTTACTCTTTTTTTCTCCCCTCTAGCCGAGTATAAGACTCTCTGTCCAGGAGGGGAGGGGTTCAGGCCCAACCCCATCACTGTTCTTTTGGAAGGTAAAACATAGAATTTCTCCATATTTGAAAATGCAATGTACCAGACCGGTAAGAGTAACGTGACAAAACTGTAATTTCTCTAATATGACAATCTTAAAGACATCGATGAGTGTATGGAGCTGCCAGGTCTCTGCCAGGGTGGAGAATGCATTAACACGTTTGGTAGCTTCCAGTGTGAGTGTCCACTAGGATACTATCTGAATGAAGAGACACGCGTCTGTGAAGGTATCTGCTTTTCTTTATGTCAAAGAGATCAGAAAGTGAAGGCAACTGAATGATAATCTGAATTTTATTGTTATTATTTTGTTTTTTTAGATATTGATGAATGCACTGCTCACATTGGTATTTGTGGACCTGGCACTTGCTACAATACAAAGGGAAACTACACTTGTGTGTGCCCCCCTGAATACATGCAGGTCAATGGAGGAAACAACTGCATGGGTGAGTGGTAGATGCTGCCTCAAACAAAAATCTCTGCTGCTATAACACTGTTACAGGGTATTAGAAAGTTCTTATCTTTCCTCATAACACAGACATGAGGAAGAGTGTTTGCTACCGCAACTTCAATGACACGTGTGAAAACGAGCTGTCGTTCAACATGACCAAGAAGATGTGCTGCTGCGCCTACAACGTGGGCAAAGCTTGGAATAAGCCATGCGAACCGTGTCCTACCCCTGCCACCAGTGAGCTGCAACACAAACCCAGAAATATGCATCAAATCAGCTGATTGAACACAGCTTAATAAGGATCATTATTCGTGTTTATCAAGTTTCCTCTTTGCTGATTCTTCCAGATGAATACAGGACACTGTGTGGTAACCTGTCTCCTGGCTTCATTATTGACATCCACACCGGCAAACCAATTGGTAAGTCATTGTAAATCCAGCAGCGGTTGTTCATTCAACTTTTTTAAAACACCTCTGAAACTGGTTAAAACAATTTAGTGATTATGTTTTTTTGTTTTTGTTTTTCTCCTGCAGATATTGATGAGTGCAGAGAAATTCCTGGTATCTGTGCAAATGGAGTATGCATCAACCAGATAGGAAGTTTCCGCTGTGAATGTCCAATGGGCTTCAGCTACAACAACATTCTGCTGATTTGTGAAGGTCAGTCTCAACTTAAAAAATAATCTGATTGCATCCTATGCAAGACAGAGGAACTCCTAAAAGTTCATTCAGAGAATGCCTAGAAAAGGATGACTGACATCGGACATATGATGAAGTAAAGTGAAATAAATTTTTTAGCTGAACTGAACTTATTTAAATTAGCCAAGAGCTGTCAATCAAAATACATATTTTAGTCATTAGACACCAACTACTGCACATAACCAGCAGCAGCACCTCCATTATTGGAGAGAGTAGCATAGATAAAGAAAAACACTGCACAGGTGACAAAAGTATTAATGTTTATTACTTAAGTAGAAACCCTACTGTTTAAAACACTTTTTTAGAAGTTAGGGTATCCATTTGAGCTTTTACTAAAGTAAAAGTGTAAAAGTATAATTTTTTAAAATTACTTTAAGCATAAAAGTAAAAGTCATGCTGGAAAAAATGTTAAGGACAGATGCTTTAAACCTTATAATAGATACCACCCTATAAAATAAAAATTTTTCTACAATTCTGGATGATAACTTCCTTATACGTCATTTTCTGAGTTTTATAACTAATTGCAATAGGGTCAAATTTAACTTTGTATCATCTTGAAAAACTATTTATTTTGGTAAGTGGCGAACAAGTTGTAGTACTGAGTCCAACCACAAAGAAATTAATTAAACCACCAAAATAAGAAATTATTTTTATGGTTTTTATTTTTTTTAAATACCAACAGGCCATAATGAAAATGAGCTGAAATTAAATAAAACTAACAAGTCTATTTTTTTATGTAAGGAGTATAAAGTAGAGATAATTGCAAAAAAAATGTAAGGAGTAGAAATTAAAAGTTGTCAAAAAAGATAATTTCTCTGGTAAAATATAGATAGCTGAAATTTCTACTTAAGTAAAGTAACAAAGTATTTGTACTCTGTTACTTGACACCTCCGATACTGAAGAATAGATAAATATTGATTTTGGAAGGGATTGGAAGGCCAGCAAGACAGAGACTACAAGGATTCTGCAAAAACGAAACAGAATGGGTTCAAAGACAATTTTGTGAATGTCCTGGAGTGGCCTAATTAAATCCCAGATCTCAGTAAAGTGAGAAATTTTGTCTGGATTTAAAAAGAGGCATTTAGGCTTAATAGAGCATAAAGACAGTGTCAACATGGGCCAGATTGAAATGTGTCCAAATACGCTCACTACTGGGATTCTAGCCAAAGCGTCCTCTAAATACTGACCTGAGGGGTATGAATATTTAAACAGCCACTTTACTTATCATATTTCACTTGATTAAAAAAACAACAAAAAAAAAACAACATATTTTTGTTTTAATTTTAAAGTGCTGCATTTTAAAATCCTGTCTATAGCTAAATTATATTGGAGTTGTCTATAAGCTCTTCCCTATACTACACTATAACTCCTGTTTTGACTGAACAGATATCACACACACTCACAGGTAATAGGTGTTTTAACTGCAGTGACTTAGTATTTGGATTAAAAGGGATGTTTAGAAGCCTTCTGGTAAATTTTTGCCCCAATTATGAAGAATGATGTTCCTTCAAAGACGAGCATGCCATGCAAAACAATCAGGCGATGAGTAGCTTCCTGAACTCAAGAAGTCTAAAATATTATTTTGGCCTGTTGTACACGCTTCTACCGCCACATCTTAACAGGGAGAGATAAAGCTGGTAATTATTTTCTTCTGCTTGTTCTTTTCTGCTTCTATCACAGATATTGATGAGTGCAACAGCGGCGATAACCTGTGCCAGCGTAACGCAAACTGCATCAACATTCCAGGCAGCTACCGCTGCGAGTGTTCCCAGGGCTTTAAACTGTCGCCCGGTGGGGCCTGTCTGGGTGAGTCCTGCCTATCAGAACCTCTGAGACCATCCTTATACTTTTTAGATTACCAATAAACATAGGCTGATTTTGGCCTGTTGTGATTATTAAAACAAAAAGTTTCAACAAAATTGATAACTTTTGCAGAATGTTTGAAGCACCACTTTTTTTTTTAGTAACGAGTAATCTAACTGGATGGATGGATGGATGGATGTTGCAGTATCTATAACAACCCAAACACACAGGATTTCAGAATTAATTGATCATCAGATACCGTTTCCCACATGTTAAGCAGGGGGAACGCTATCTGACGGGGTTTAGAAGCCCATCAGATACCGTTCCCCCCTGATGTCATTTACTTTGAGTTCAATAAATGCAAAACTCTCTGCAGGTCCTTGTCTTTGTCATCCACTCTATTCAGCTGGCTTTTGAAACACACGGCAAGAAGGTGGGGGCCGGGTGGTGAGGGTTATGGGGGCGAGAAATGCAAAAGTAACGCAATAGTTACTTTTACTAGTAACTAGTTACTTTTACTGTGGAGTATCTCAGTTAGTATCTCAGTTACTTTTTGGGAGAAGTAACTAGTAACTATAACTAATTACTTTTTCAAAGTAACGTGCCCAACACTGTTAACATGCTGCCATTTATTTTACAGACTTTCCTCTTTTAGATCGCAAAGTATCTTTTTAAAATGTCTGTCTCAAAGGGAACAATTTTAAAATAATTTTTATTTTTCATGCTATTTTGATTTTGCTTTTGCTTCAATTATACATTTGAGTGATTTTAGAAACAGTTCAAATTCTAAAAAAAAAAAAATTCATTGATCGTTTGACAGTAAATGTTTTTAGTGTCTCACCTAGTGACCCAGGCCAAGCTGCTCCCTCACTTAGCAACCCTTGCAAAGTAAAATTTTAGCATTTAGCAATTTTATCATACAAAGACATAGCTGTATTTATTTAAAATCTGTCATTACATTTTTAATCAATAAATCACATGAACAACATTGGGATTAAATGTAGCCAACAAAAAATGTAATGGGCAGGTTTCATGAAGACCATTCCTAATTTTTTTAAAAGGAAGTAAAATAGGTCCCTTTTAAAATGAATGGGTGGCACAGCTTTAGATTCCCCAGAATGATTTTTTATGATTTTTGTGACCAAGAGACAAACTTAAACTGGTACATTAGAAGGAACTTCACAACTTTAAGACATTGAAAATTAGAAAATAAGCAACTGACACTCATGCTAGACATGCTGCTCTATGCATATGCTCTTCTCTATGAAGATTAGCTCACCTCTCTCTGCTGAGTGTTCGAAGATGCTTCCTCATGTTGTCATCTTGATCTTTTTAGACAAGTTGGTTTTAAATTAAGGCCAGAACTTGTTAATAAGGATTATATGGCAACTCTGATATTTTTGTGTCTTATTTTGCAGATCGAAATGAGTGCCTGGAGATTCCTAATGTCTGCAGCCATGGAGAGTGCATTGACACTCAGGGCAGCTATCGCTGTCTCTGTCACAACGGTTTCAAGGCTACTGCTGATCAGACCATGTGCATGGGTAAGGAGTGGAGTTTTAAAGTGCTTGGTGATTTGATTACAGTGCTGTATAGTGTCGTCTTAAAAATAAAATTATATATTTTATGTATTTGCTTCCTTTAGACATTGATGAATGTGAAAGGCAGCCGTGCGGAAATGGTACCTGCAAAAACACGGTGGGATCCTACAACTGCCTCTGTTTCCCTGGATTTGAACTCACGCACAATAATGACTGCATGGGTAGGAACTGTTCACTGTTATGCTCTAGGAAAATGGTGGAAAAATCTTTGGTTGTGTGTCTAAATCTGAGGCCTTGCTTCTCACTGTGTAAAAGATCCTAGGATGGACGTTTTTTTTAACCTCCTGTGACGAAAAATAACCGGTGACAATTATTGGATGTTGTCTGATATTTAGAATGAGCTCTCTCAGTGTGACATCTGCTAAGACCTAGATCAGCTGATCAACCAATAGGAATGCAGCTGCTGCTAGAGATTCACCACACAAACATTAAAGAGAGAAAATAAAAACAAGGATCTATTTCCACGATTTTCAATTATCCTTATAGGATAGAAGCATGAACAAAAGCAGAGAAGAAATTAAAGTCAGTTGCTCCTGAAATAGGTTTATTTGTACCTTTCTTAAGCAGGTATGTAAAAACAATTGCTCAGTGGAATAAGATGGTCTACATTTAGATTTATATTTTTTCAAGTGCCATACATCTAATGTTCTCATTTAAGGGCAAAAATGCTAATTCCATTTGCTGATAACCTTATTTATGTGTTCAGATTAAGGACAATACACTCATCTTAAGAAATTTTAGTTTATTTTCAGATTGCTTTTTTGCAGGTAGCTAGAATATCATATATCAATTGGGATATCATAACAGTAACTGTTTTAGATGCAAAGAACTAATAAAAAGCCTAATGAAAGCCATCTTTTAACATCGGCTGTTTTGAAACATTCATAAACATAACAGAAAAATATTTTGAGTATCACTGTGTGTAATAGATAAAAGGGTGTATAAGATCATTTATTCTTATAGAATAATATAGAATAATCTGGATGATGGAACTGCCAAAACATATATAAGCGTCACATATTTGGCATGAGGAAAAGGAGAAAACTTAATATTTTATATTAATGAATGTAATTTTGTTAGGAATAACCTGTCTTGTTTGGTCCGGTCAGACAAAGCTGTCTAATCGAGCACACTTACACAACCCATACTGCAAACAGATGCATCTTCATCTTCTTTGCATATGTTTGCATGCCAGTTACAACCAGTGAGAGCTTTAATTATTGTGAGATGTTACAACATACCTTCACCTCTATTAAAAAGGATTCCAAGCTACTCTCCTTTCCCCAACTATGATGGTGTTTTTTAGTTTTGTTTCCCTATCTCTACCGCATGAATGGATGGCATATGCTGACATGGAGCAAACTAATGAAGTTGTTTTTAATTGTGCTTTGGTAGGCGATTTAAACGATGATCACAAAATGTGCACATTTCAAACTTGACATCGTACCAGATATTATTAACTCCATGTCGCAGTGTTTGTTATGGAATAGTCTTATAAGATTTTAAATACTACGCAGTATAAGAAGGCTATTTGAGGGTAGACGCCGGTAACAATTTGTACTCCTGATCTTTATAAAAATGATTTAATTCAAGGTAAAATGGTTAAAGATCTATATTTTAGAGATGATGATTTTCATTTTGCAGTTAATCCTAAGCTTGGTTATATTTTCTTCACAGACATAGATGAGTGCTTTGCCCTGCAGGGCCAAGTGTGCAGGAATGGACAATGCGTTAACGGGCTCGGCTCCTTTCAATGCTTGTGCCAAGAGGGTTATGAAAACAGCCCTGATGGAAAGAATTGCATTGGTAAGTAACAAGAGATGGATGGATGGATGGATGGATGGATGGATGGATGGATGGATGGATGGATGGATGGATGGATGGATGCATGGATGCATGGATGGATGGATGGATGGATGGATGGATGGAAACTATTAGGAGTCCCTTTGAATGTTTGACATATTAATATATAATTCTGATATTTCTCCACAGATATTAATGAGTGCATTAGTCTGCCGGGAACATGCTCCCCGGGAACCTGCCAAAACCTGGATGGATCCTTCAGATGTATTTGCCCTCCGGGTTACGAGGTGCAAAACGACCAGTGTTTAGGTAAAAGAAAAACATTTTAATATATTTTAAATGTTCTGTTTGCATTGTATATGATTTTACTACCTAAATAATTTTCAATAATATTTGATATACATATATATAAGCATTTAGTGCAACCTTAAAGCAACAGTAATAAAAAGATGTCCTGCATGCAAAGAAAAAGCTAATTTATATGATATTTTATTTATTTAATCAAGAAAAACTTAAAAAGAAATTACAAAAAAATTGTCAGAGGATGATAGCATTATCTGACACAGCACTGGGTCATTGGTTCAACGGGAATGCAAAACTAAAGTAGTGATAATTCAGCATGGTATTTAAATTGGAATAAGTTAATACATTTGTTTTTCATTTTTTAAATAAGGACCACAATTTCAGGAAAGATTTAGATACCTAATAGGCAGACACCATATTCTGGGATTTAAAAGCACATTTAGGCTGTTCTTGTCTGTCAGTTGATAATTAGTTGCAACAACAGGTATTTGTTCCCAAAAGCTCACATTAAGCTAACCCTACACATGCCCTAGAAATTCAAATGATGATGTACAATTGGACTAAAGCTGCAGTCAAATGCTCTCCAGTTCTGTTGGCTCCAAAAAACTCTGACAGACTGTTTTACCAAAGTGACAGGTGGTCCTCCCTGTTTTACGAGAGTAGCCTATTTCATTTTTTTTTTTTTTATTCAAATCAGTTTATGTATATAGTGCCAGTTTACAACACAAGTAATCTCAAGGCAGTTTACAGAGACAAGGCTGTCATACTGGTCAGTAAAAACCATTTGATTGCATCCAGTTATTGACTTGTCAAACATGCTTCTCCTGAAGGAGGCAAAGTTAAATAAAGTTCTCATCATTTAACAAAGGAATCAGTGGATGTTTCACTCAGGTTGCTAATTGTATAATGGCAATGAAGGGATCAAAATATATTCTCTAAAGACATTTTCTCTCCCACCATTTAAACTCTACTGTTAGTTTTTGCACATTATTGGCAACTAATGTGCAAAAACATTATTTCATTTTAGTAGATTTTTTTGTATTTATTATGATTTATAAGGGATTCACAGCCATTTGTAGATTTATTTCCTTACAAACGTTACATGCAAAGAACAATTTTTTTGAAAAGTTTTAAAAACCTTGGAGTCCTTGGTTGTCTGGCTGTTCTCTGGCTACATTTGCACAAAGTATTGTGTCTTTGTCTCTCTCTTTATTTCCACCCACATTTTCTTTATGGGGGATCTTTATAAAATGTTATAGGTCTCACCCCTTCCATTTCATATTATACCACCAAGCGTTCACACATGTATCATTAAGTACGTTTTTTTTGCAAGACCACACCTTCCCTTCTGTTGTCCAAAACTATAAATAATTTTTCTTACACATTAGTGCATTTGTACGTTTTTGTGGACCACACTTTTTTTTTTATCAGAAAAGTGAATTTATCTGCCTTTAAAAACAATAGATAGGCTGTTTCTAACTTTTCTGTTATGTTTTTAAGATTTATCTTATGCTGTTAGATATTAAATCAGTCTATTTAAGGCACTTAAATCTTGACTCATATTTTTATACCCAACTTATGTATGTACACGATCTTCTCAGATATCAATGAATGTGAAGCAGAGCCCAACATCTGCCTGTTTGGCACCTGCACCAATACCCCAGGCAGCTTCAAGTGCACCTGTCAGCCAGGCTTTGTTCTCTCAGACAACAAACGACGGTGCTACGGTAAGAGACACTATAATGCTGAAGATTATCATAGTTTAACCATATTTGTCTTTGTGTATCCAGTAAAAAAGAACAGGAGTTTCTTTTTTTTTATTGTAGACACCAGAGAAAGCTTCTGTTTCACCAACTTCGAAGCAGGAAAATGCACAGTCCCTAAAGCATTCAACACCACCAAGGCCAAGTGTTGCTGCAGCAAGATGCCCGGAGAGGGCTGGGGACTTCCCTGTGAGCTGTGCCCACGAGAAACTGATGGTTTGTAACACAGACACACTCACTTTTTCACGCATGCACATTCCTTTGTGGGCAGTATCAAGTTGACATTTGGTTGATGGTTTACCAGCTGCCTTCAACACCTTATGCCCCTACGGCTTTGGAGCTCTGCCTGGACCGGGTGACACTCGAGAGGGTGAGTGCTGCAACTGTGATCTGATGACCTAATTAAAAAAAATATTAAATACAGAATTATTTAAAGGACCTACTTTTTTCTATGTATCTGCAGATATGAATGAGTGTTTGGATAATCCTGGAATCTGCAAGAATGGAATATGCATCAATACAGATGGCTCTTTCAGATGTGAATGCCCCTTTGGATACATCCTGGATTACACTGGAGTCAACTGTGTTGGTAAGAGTTCTAGATGTCGGTCATTTTTTGTTTTCATCTTTGGTGTAAAACCTTTTGTAATTGTTTATTACTTAGAGTACAGAAATGCAGTTTATAAATAAATAAAGGATGGCCCAATGATTTTCATCTTAAAAATGAGTCCTGACACTGATTTTTACTTTACTTAAATTAGACTGTAGATTTTCCCTGGTCAGTGATCAGTGTATAATCAACAGTGTACCATAACTTTTCATTTATTTGCATTGACTGACTGTTTTTGCTGCTGTGTTTCCTCTCCTTCAGACACAGATGAGTGCTCCGTTGGAAACCCCTGTGGTAATGGAACCTGTACCAATGTAGTTGGAGGCTTCGAGTGTTCGTGTCATGAGGGCTTTGAACCAGGATCCATGATGACTTGCGAGGGTTTGTGAATCCTTTTGTATAAACACTTGATAGGATTACATGGCAGTTAATCATTGGTAATAACTGTATGTTTCTTATTGGTTCAAGACATCAATGAGTGCTCCCAGAATCCCCTTCTTTGTGCTTTCCGTTGTGTCAACACGTTTGGGTCCTATGAGTGTATGTGTCCTGCTGGGTACGTGCTGAGAGATGACCAGCGCATGTGTAGAGGTAAGAGAGCACAACAGATCAGGGACGATTCACTTACTTTTAATTTTTCTTCACTGTTCTGATCTCTTTGTATGCTATAATAATGTATAAGTACTTTTAAACAGTTGTCATGTATTTATCATTCCTCAACAGATCAGGATGAGTGTTCAGAGGGATTGGATGACTGCGACTCCAAAGGCATGACTTGCAAGAATCTGATTGGAACCTTCATGTGTATCTGCCCTCCTGGCATGCAGCGGCGACCAGATGGAGAGGGATGCATGGGTTAGTAGAAATGCTCGAGTTATTAAATTACAGGATTCATAGAGATGCTGTGGTGGCTCAGGTGTAAAAGCAAATAACCAATGTACGAAGCCCTTAGTCCTTGACATGGCTAATTAGCATTAGCATTACTCAAATAATGGGCACTGGTGCCCACAAAATAAGGAAAAATGATGGCTCCTACAAAGTGTGGAAAAATATGGACATGGATTGAATATTTTGTGTTTACAAAATCAGGTAATGCATGAAAAATATTCCCTGGCCTTGAGATTTAAGGCAAAGTTTTTTTAATGAAACACTGATGTTATTTGTTTAAATATTACTTACTAATACCTTTAAAAAAAAGTCAAACTATTATGTAGTTTCATACATACATTCAACAACTTCTGTCTTTCAATGTCTTCATTGATGCATCAATCGATTAATCCACCCTTGGATGAGACACTTTGTCTTTCCATCGATTCAATTCCATCCATCCATCCATCCATCCATCCATCCATCCATCCATCCATCCATCCATTTTCACTCTTCTATTCTCCCCTTCTTCCTGTTGCAGACTTGAATGAGTGTCGTGCCAAACCTGGAATCTGTAAGAACGGTCGCTGCATCAACACAGTTGGAAGCTACCGCTGCGAGTGTAATGCTGGCTTTGAGCCAAGCTCAACTGGAACTGAATGTATTGGTAAGACCTAATTAGTCTTTCTCCGAATGTTTTAATCTCATTGCTGACATAACCAAATTTTTTAAGTTTAATTTGAAATAAATAACCTCTTATTTCATTTGTTCCTTATTATGACCTCTGTAACCGCTGATACTCCTTACTTTCGTATATATCATCCTCATATGCATGACCATAACCAAACATTTGATCCTCTTTCCTTTTAGACAACAGAAAGGGCTTGTGTTACACAGAGGTCCTGCAGACAATGTGCCAGCAGTTGTCAACCAACAGGAACAGTGTGACCAAGTCTGAATGTTGCTGCAACGCGGGTCGTGGTTGGGGGCCAGGGTGTGAGCTGTGCCCCCTACCAGGCACCGTACAGTACAAGAAGATGTGTCCTCTTGGACCTGGCTACACCACAGATGGTAGAGGTGAGAAACAAGTGTTTATATTCCCTCACCATATATTAATGAACTGATGGAAACCTGAATCAAAAGAAAACCCCCTCCTGTCTCAAAGATTGAAATAATTTCTTCATAACGCTAAATTATTTGTGTGTGGATTTTATGTGTGCACATAATTTTCTATTTTTGAGAAGGTTTGCAAATACAAATTGATAAAAAGTGTTGTCTGCAGTTATAATAAAGTCACCCTCAACCCATACTTTTTAGAACCACATTTAGAGGAACTACAGAATATGCTTCTTTTTTTTTGTAGCTGTATTTATATGTTTAGTGTTGTTTGCAATGAATACCATCTCCTTTATCAAAGATGAATTATATAATGATTATATTTCATTTTATTCCTTGTATATTTTTCAAGCTTAATATGTCTACTCTGTCACACTGAAATATCAATTAACATTAATACTACTTAAAGATTTGTAATATATGTGTTATAAAATACATAGCCACTTTGCTAGCGAAATTGTGTTGCTAATTGGAGGTCCACAATGTGCTCATTTAATGCAGAAAAACATTTACTAAAAATGTCTTCTGAAATGTAATTGTCCCGTTCTTTAAAACTACTTATCCAGTACTGGTAAAAACAAGGCAAGAAAAACAGCACACTTTTTAATTATTTTCCTAATGATAATAAATAACCAATCTCAAAATGCCAGTAGAACACATCATGACGGGGACAAATACTGTTGAGATGTCTTAAAATTTGCACCTCTAATCTTTGTAGATCACCATAAAACTACCCACTTATTGTATGTGCAATTTTCTCTTTGCCTTCACAGTGTGTTGTTACTAATTTAAATTCTTTAAAGATCAGACGCTTTGTAGTTTTTACTGTTTTGATTGAGGATTAAAGAACAAAATCTTTACAACATTAACTTCCCAATGTTATAAAGTGTTCTCCAGCTTAGGGTGAGGAGAGGAATAGTCTCTAAAACCCTATTAAAGCAAAGTAGAATAAGGGGAGGAAAAATAAGAAAATAGGGATTAACAGCTTGTAACTTTGTAATTATATGGATGTAGAAGCACTTTGATTTATTCTGAAATTCAACTTTAGCAGTTTTTTAAAAAGTTTAATGCCTGTTTATCTTTTTAAAGGGTTAATTATTACTCTTGATCAAATATCAAATTATATATATTTTTTGCAGTCTTGAGCAGATTTGCATGTTTGGATAAATGTTAAAAGATTGAAACATATCGTTAATAAATGTTTAAATAATGAAAGATTTTATCCCGACAGTACAGGTTTGTATTTCTGCATTGTTATAGGTGCACAGAATGTCATATTTTTCTGTCATTAGAGTGACTTAAACTCTAATTACCTCAGATTTAAAACTTCAACTTACCCCTCAAAATTTGAAGGGTTGACTTGGACTTTAAAAAACTAACATGTGAGCATCTTTGTGGTGCAATTTTGTGGCTCTGTCATTTGCAGATCTATATAAAGTACATTTTAATTGTTTCAGACATCAATGAATGCCAGGTGTTGCCAGATCTGTGCAAGAATGGGCAGTGCATCAACTCCATAGGATCCTTCCGCTGCCACTGTAATGTAGGCTACAAAGCTGACTTCACCAGCACCTCATGTGTTGGTAAGGCTTCTGCTTTATTTCCATCCCAACTTGTAACTGGTTTAAACAATATGGATTTCACCTATATTCTTCTTCATGTACCTTTGCTGCTTATTTCAGATTTGGATGAATGCTCCTTGTCACCGAAGCCATGCAACTTCCTGTGTAAAAATACGGAAGGCAGCTACTTGTGCTCCTGTCCCAGAGGATACAGCCTACAACCAGATGGAAAGACCTGCAAAGGTGAATGAACCAATGTCTATAATTAATTGCTGGTAATTTGACTTCCTTAAGAATTCTGTTGGCCCCTTTGCAAAAAAAAACCTGATCATTGATATTTAACCTATTTAACCCATAGATATTGCTCTACTGCTAGTCTTATTTGCTGCATGTTTTAAACTCATTCAGTTTTCACACTTTATTTTTCATGCATTAAGATCTGGATGAATGTTCAACAAAGCAACACAACTGCCAGTTCCTCTGTGTTAACACCATTGGAGGCTTCAACTGCAAGTGTCCTCCTGGCTTTATTCAGCATCAAACTGCCTGCATTGGTAAGTTCATGACCAATTACATTCAGGATCTTGTTGTTTCATGCCAATTAATTTACACAAAAAAAAAACATTTACAACTGAAATACATTTTCTAAGCATGCATTTTTTTTGTTGTAGACAACAATGAGTGTGCGGCCCAAAACAGTGTTTGTGGTTCCCGCGCTTCCTGCGTAAACACACCTGGTAGCTTCAATTGTGAATGCTCTAAAGGTTTCTCTCTGGACAATACTGGCTTTGAGTGTGAAGGTGAGTTACAGAGTATAAATATATCTACATTTTTCTTGAGGAAGCTTTGGTTCTTCAGTGTTTGGAGGAAAATACCTCATATCTTTTATAAGTCTGTGGTGGAGAGTTCTATATTGTTTTCTATCACCTGTTGTGGTAGCAGCAATTGAGCAAATGGCTTAAGAAGGACAGTTCTGTTCTACAACTCCTTAAGAACATCTGGACAATTATAATGTATAATATAATAAAATATAATATTAAACCATGAAATTAATAAAATGAAGAACATTATGAACCACAGTGAGCATCCTCTTCTGAAAACTGTTGAACAACTATAGTGTCTTCAGTCCCTCCTGCCTACAGCTGATACAATCTATAACAACTATAAGAGTTATAACCACACAAGTATTTTTCAAATGAATTGAATTAAACAGAATTTCATTTAACCTTTCAGCTTTAGAAGATGAGTCCTTTATGGGTTTTGAAGGAAATATTTAAGCTTAAGCTTTTTGAAAACTAAGGGTTGAATGAGTCGTACTTTGGGTTGTGGTTCTTTCTTGTCTTAAATCCACCTACCAAACTATCAATCCATCCATTTATGTATACATTTTCTCTGTAAGCTCTGTATTTATATCTGGACTTAGGTTGAGTTATCCAAAGTAAAGTTGTTGTTGTTATCTTTTGTATTCTCAGATGTGGATGAGTGTAGCAATAACCACCGTTGTCAGCATGGCTGTCAGAACATGTTGGGAGGTTACCGCTGCGGCTGTCCTCAGGGCTATGTACAGCACTACCAGTGGAACCAGTGTGTGGGTAAGTCAGTGTCACCTAAAAGGCAGCAAAATGAAGGAAACTATAGAACCTTGATTTTGATTTGAGTTCATCAAGTGGCAAAACTTGATTTAAAAATTTAATTTAGTTATGTATTTATTTCATGACTTCACTAAGCTCAATAACACGGTT
>NW_015150483.1:1680654-1711787 GCF_000732505.1 Cyprinodon variegatus
TTTACAGAATGACTATGACCTGGATGACTAAGAATCTTCATCAGCATAGATCCTTATCTTATCTTATTTTATTTTTATATCTTATTTTACTCTGTTTATATGGGAAGGGTGTATTTTTACTGTGTGGGTTGTAATTTGACCAATTTTGCTTATCTTAGACTGTCTTATTATACTATGATTTATTTTGCTCTATTGTTATCGCAATCTTAACTTTCTCTGTTCTGTAAATGGTTGCACTGCAAGAAAATAATTTCCCACAAGGGATTAATAAAGTCATTTAGATTCCGATAAAGTCCTAAAAATATGTTCCCTCATGTAATGGTGCCTGGGAGGAAACTATTACTGAATAATAATTTCCACTATTAGCTACAAACACGTTTGCACCTAATTTAAGACAAGATATTTCTCTGAAGTAGCGATGGGTCCAGCAAAACTGATGTGGCGGCGCATGCATGGAGCTCATAGAGCAAAGCACTGTCGGCGTGCGTATCGTTACAGAGGCAGGAGCTAAACTATGTTTGTAATCGGGATGCATCTGCTAAAAAAAAAAAATCTTAGATCTTTTGCAGTTCATCATCAAAATGATCAACCATAATAGAGCAGCCTCAAGGCAAAAGAAACCTTTCAACTGATTGGGATCACTTTTACCTTGTATTTGTTTTAATTTCCTCTTTTCAGAACTAAAGTTCATTTCAAATTGCCTCTTAATTTACTGTTTTTACTGTACGTATTGTTTTAAATACATCCGTTTAAATCCAAGTCCACAAGCATCCTATTCACATCTTAGCCTACATTTTCTCATTATGATATATGTTTTACATATACATTATTTATCTAAAAATCTCAAAGATATTTCAGTTTGAAGTTAGTTATAAATAAAAAAGGTTTTTATTTCTTTTTGTAAAATAATATAGGTAATACTCAGTGACGGCTGGTGGAGTTTTTCCAGGAGGGGCTATAAATTCAAAATAGACGTACACCAAAAACCAATTAAACGTAAACTAAGTTATTACACTAGTATATTTATATGAATATGTTTTTTTTTTTTTGCAGATGAAAATGAGTGTCAGGGTGGGACTGTGTGTGGCTCTGCTTCCTGCTACAACACCCTGGGAAGTTTCAAGTGTGTCTGTCCTTCTGGCTTTGACTTTGAGGAAACCGCCGGTGGTTGCCAGGATGTGAATGAATGTAACACTGGCACAAACCCCTGCATCTATGGCTGCTCCAACACTGATGGAGGATACCTGTGCGGCTGTCCAGGAGGTTTCTTTAGAGCTGGCCAGGGGTGAGGGATTATGTGCCACCTTAGTCGTGTTTCATGGCTTTTATGTAATAATTCTGAAATTGTTTTCTCTTTTTGTTTCCACACAGTCACTGTATTTCCGGTTCAGGCTTCCCAGGACACCTTGTGGATGGAGATGAGGATGACAGTCTTTCTCCTGAAGCTTGCTACGAATGCAAGATCAATGGCGGAGGAAAGAATGGACGACACAAGCGCAGTGCCGATGAAAATGAACTTAATCAGGTAAATACTATGATTCTCATTCTTTATAAAGTACCTTTCAAAAGCATTAATATCATTTCAGACTGTGTTGTTTTACAGGATGTGTTGTAAAGTCTGTATTTAATATCATAGAATGACGGTATTTAACACATAATGGTGAAGTGGAAGGAAGAAAAAATTTTTTTTTTAACTTAAGCCCTGACCTTGATGATTTAGCCAGCGTATGCTGAAGTTCCAGAACCTGCTAAAACGCTGGCATACACTGAACTTTCTATGTATTTTTTCAATTTTTGGCATATACATTGCATATTCATTACGAGTCCAGAACTTATGTCCTACGACCGCCTAACTTATGCATAACGCATGGCATTGTAATGCCCAAGAATTTATGCACAAGCCAGTGTCCTGAGGGGAGCAGTGATGCGCCCAGAGATGCCCGAACTATGCCTGCGGCCCATCGCTGCTCCCCTCAGGACACTGGCTTGTGAATCATCAGTATAAAAAATAAAAAGAAAGAAGGTTTGCATTTGCCCCTCTCTGCAGACACAGCTCCATGTCTGCTAGGAATTTTGTTGGTTGTGGCCATGGGCTTGAATGCACGGATCCATCACACTCACCTTCACGCTCACCCTATGATGGGGATGCAGTGTAGAGTAAAACTAACAGTTTTCTCCTGTGAACCCCCTTTCATACCGAAACACTACAAATACGCCATTATACGGTAGCAGTAAGTTAGAAACACGTTCAGCGGCCGTCTGGAACACGTCAAATATGTTGATATGCGTTGGAGATAAGTTTTTAATGAGTTACACATAAGTTATGCACCAGTTACTCTTAGATATTGGATAAGCTGGACACCACGACTTATGAGTAACTTACATTTAACGTTTGTCAACGATTAGATGAATTACCTGAATTACCTGTAAACTATGGCCCACGTATGGCATACGCTTGCATACAGAGTATTTTGACGTGTGCAAGCGTGCTTCAGCTTACTACAGCGTTTTCCACACTGCCGCATAAGTATGGCAGGAGTATATAATCGGATTTACTCAGGTACCAATAAGAAATTTCATTCGGGAGTCACCTACTGCTTAAACAGTCCTTTAGAAACCCAACTGGCATTCCAGGTACTGTATATGGGTGTGGATAAAGTGATGGAAGAGTTGGATTAAACAGCTCAATCACAAGCTTTGAACAGCTTAGAGAGAGTTTAGACCTTAAGTTAGGGTGTGAGGTTATAGATCAGTAAGTATGGGGTATTGAGATATTCTAAAAAACAAAACAAAATACAATGAAATGATAATGATAAACCATATTTAGGTGTTTAAAGACAAAATATACTTTATGTTAGTTGTTGATGCTACTTTAAAAATTGATTTGGCCTGGAGCTGATGTCATCAGCTCCAGGCCAAATGCCACCCACAGTCACATTAGAGAGTGGCTGTATGTATAGCATCACATGATGTATTCAATAAGCGGTTGCTGTCAATCACATTTTTTGGTCATAGCATCTTGATTCATATCTCTCAGCTTATATACGCAACGGTTGAAATAAGAATAATTTATTTTACCATTGAGTTACGTCCCAGTGTTCACGGGGATGGACGTCTGTGTCTTCTGCAGGCGTAGAGCTAACAGAACAGCTCAAACATGTACAGCTTTAAGCCTTCTACACCTAACGTAGCTTCTGTTGCCCTGGCGTCCTCTTCCACAACAAATTCGTCCCCGTTTTCCTCCTCTGAATAAAAAATGTATGACGGAGGAAACTCATCCACGACCTCCGACACAAAACTCTCCTCCTCTTGCATGGTTCTGCTGTTCATTGCGTTCCTTGACAGTGTTGCTCCCAAGTGCTACTTGATCCCAATGTAATTTTTCCATTGGGAACCTACTAGCACTAAGTTGCTAACTGATTAGGAAGATGCTTCCGACAAACTGGCCACAACCAAACTTGCTTGCGGACCTTCCGCAACAACAACTTCCCCATCTTGATAAACGACCAATCACATTCACTTTATTCACTCGTGTAAAGTCAGGCACCACTTGGGAGAATTCAGAAACAGTTTGTTTCCCCACAACTTTACAGAAAATCGGCTACAGGTTTATAGATGCATGAGCGCTGAACTACTGAGGTGTCAGTCTGCTCATGAAACAATGTTTCAGTAGTACAGGGTTCAACAAAAAGGCTATTCTAAAGATATTTTCAATTGAACCTTACAAAATGTCTCTTTAAGATTAGCTTGTCAGAGTTTATGGAAAGATGGATGCATCAAATTACCAGAAAAACCTAAAGGAAATCAGTTATAAGCTGCAGGTAACATTCAGAGCTAATATGGAATGATCCAGAGTTGGAGTAAACCAAAGTCCAGACCTAAAACCAACTAAAAATCTATGACCAAAACTTGAAAACTGCTTTTACAGATACTCTGCATCCAATCAGAGTCAGCTTGAACATTTTCACTCTTTAGAAAGCTGAACCAGACATACATTTTAAAAGAACCAAAACAATTGTTTTTTAATTAATATCACTTTTGGTTTTAATAACTAGTTTAAGTAGAGTTATTAACTTTCCTCTCCTTCTCTTCCTGTAGGAACCAGCTGTAAGTATGGCCAGCGTGGACACCCAGGCCTTCATCCCCTTAAACGTCTCGCTGGCCTCACTCCTCAACAAGGAGCCTTTGCTTGAGCTCCTCCCTGCACTTGAGCCCCTGGAGCATCACGTACGTTACATCATAACCCGCGGCAACACCGACGAACACTTCCGCCTCATGGAGCGCAGAGATGGAAAGAGCGTCCTCAGGCTCGGGAAGAGACCACCCCCTCCAGGGTCCTACCGGCTGGAGGTCACCAGCCTGCCTCTGTTTGGACCCCGCAGATTACATCAGCTGGAGGAGCAGCACGACTCTGACTACCTACAGGGGGAGATAGGAGATGCTCTGCTCATCAAGCTCCACATTCACCTGCACTGAGCTCAGTCCATGTGTGTGCAATCCTTCTCTGGACTTTTTTTTTTAAACTATCAAATAACTCTGCCCCTGAAAGAACCATCTGACTAACAGGGGGAGAATTAGGGGCTACAAGAAACTGAGTCAATAAGCCCACCTCTACCACCACTTTGTTACTCTTCAAGTTATATGTTGTTTGATTTTTTCTTTCTTATTTTTGTACAATGACTGTAATTCTGTCTGGCCCAGTACTCATTTCTCCCCTGAGAAACAGAGGACAAGATGGCAAAGAGGTGCTTTTGTGCTTGGACCACTGCAGCTCCATACACATAACGTAGCATGTCTGTGAAAGGTTAGATGGAGGTTTTATTCAGTTAATGTTGGGGCTGAGCTAAAATGTATGTTTTCAATTGTGCAAAAATACCCGGCCTTAGGATTAATTCACATCTTTGTGATCTTAAGAAAAAACAAAACAAAAAAAACAATCCCGTAACTGCGGATAAAGTTACACACATTTCGCCCCTCTCTGTATTCAAGTGTGCCATTTATTGTGTTTGTCCTTTTTTTTTTTTTTAATGCCATCACCACGAAGGACTGCAACATTTACACAGCATTTCAGGTTCATACGTCCAAAGAACTCTGTCCTTCGTAGCTTCGGTTTCAACCAGTCCTCAGATGCAGACACAAGGAAGCTGTGATCTGGTCTGATGAGACCGACTGTTGCTGGTGCTCGCATGGCAGAGAGCAAAGCAGGGATTGGCGTGTTTGCATGCGTGTGTGCTGTCATGTTTGCTTACCTCAGTACCTCTCTCCGAGTGCGGACACCATGCTGTGATGCTGACTTTGAAACAAAAGAGGGAGCTAGCATCTCTCAGCATCCGTCACGGGCAGGGAAACACCGATAAGCAGCTCATAGGGTTTTAATGAAAGATAGACCATTCGTTTTTTCTACGCTTCAGGTGTGCTGATTCTCATCCTGAGAGCCAGCTTTGTCGTAGAGTAGGAGGTCTCCTGAAATGCTGCAGGAGTTATAGCTGAACTTACTGACTGTCTGACTTCTTTGACATCTGAAGGCTAGTTTACAACGCATCACGAGCCATCTCAAAGGTATATGACAGCTATAACATGCAATGTTGTGGAAAAGTATTTGTCCCCTCCCACATTGATTCCATTTACGCCTAAATATTTCAGATCATGAAACTGATTTTATATCAAAGATAACTGCGTATGCTTGACTTTTAAAGGACAAGATTAAGACATGTAGACTGAAAGCTTTAATTGTTTGTGGCATTCTATTTTTGAGTACGAACGCCTTACAAATAGCTCTGTTACCCTTTAAGGGGTAGTAGATGTCAGGGACTTTCTTTTTAACCAATTCTTGAATAGTTTAGGTGCTTCATTGCCTAAGCATTGGTGTTGCTTGAGAAATCCAATAAAAAAATTCATGAGTTATTTCATGAACTTATATAGAGGGCAATAGTATTTTCGCACAGGGTTAGGTTGAATATGTTTAGAGCTGAAATATTTAATCAGATTAAACGATTATTTCAATAATCGTCAACTAATTTAGAAATCTATTAATCGTTAACTGGAGTATAGAGACTCCAAATCATGTCTTCAAGTGAAAGAGCAACCCACTTAGAGCAGTAATTATACCAAAATTTTAAGAAAATATATATAAACATTTCACATTTAGGATATAAAAATTGTTTTCATCTGTCAAAATGCTCCATCTAGTGTAAAAGTTTTAGTTTCACCCACTTTAATTGTATAAAAAAATCTTCTTTGAGGAGTTGGCGCTCCGATTATTAATCGATTAATTGAAAAATAATCGGCAGATTCATCAATTTGCAGAATAATTGTTTGTTGCGACCCTAGATATTTTCGGTTATCTTTGTTTGATTAGATGATACATTTAAATGTCAAAAGCATAAGAAATCAGAAATGGGGTGGATATAAGAAGAATATTGTTTTCACAACATTGCAAATTAGTACTTTTGAGAGGAGGAAGAGCAAACACAGGCGAACACAAGACCTCACGAAAATAAGATGATCTAGTTATTTAGTCTCTCAAAGAGAAACGGTGCTACATTATGCCATCTCTGTTACTGTACAAAGCTAAGTGCAGTGTTAAATTTGCAAAAGTTTTTTCTACTACATTTTGTTGTGTATGTCTGCCTTTTGAAACGTCTGAAAAACATATTATCGAACGTGCTTCTTTGTAATAAACTGTATATTTTAATGCGAAGGTAGATTTTTTTTCTGTTACGGCAACAACATGAAACATTCAGATTGAAGGCTTTTAGTGATCGTAGTATTTTTGTTTGTACGGCAGTCCAAAAAAACAAAATAAAGAAGTGTGACAATAATCAATGACTGCATATCAGTCATCAACAAAAGGTGATAAAACACAGGGAAATTTACACTGTCTGTAGGATGCCGGAGATGACGCGGCATCCTTGCAAACAATGCTGGGATCTAGCTGGTGCTACAATAATCATTTTCTATGAACATTCAGGGCTGTTGCACTCCACCTAATACAACAGTAGAACTTTGTTTTTAATTCCTCACTTTCTAATCGCATAAAGTTTGTATACTTTGTGTCTGTGCTGTCATCTGCAATTTTTTTTTCTTCAACTGGCCGCTTTGATTGTTTAAAAGGTGTGCTTACTGTAACCCACCTTCAGAGTTAAACTTGAATACTGCCATCGCCATCCTTTATTCAGGTTTTAGCAAAGAGATTGAGTAGCAGACAGGTGTTCTGTTTTTTGTTTTCTTAATTATCCACTTGAAACCCCATGATGTAACTCAAAGCTATGACAATCATCCTGTCCCATCCACATCTATTGGTCCCATTGGAGTTTTTTTCTTTTTTTTATATCTAAAATTATTGTTTGAGGATGGAAACCAAAGATTTTTTACAACGATTGTGAAAAATGTAAACATTGTACACTTTTGTGCGGTGATATTCATGCCAATAAAATGTTGTTGTTGTATTTTTTAAGTTTGGTGGTTTTCAAAGTTGAAAACATGAAAACTGAATTGGAATGTCATGGATTTGATTATTGCAGTCACATTATTTAGATGAATATGCAAAAAATTTAAAACTGCTGTTTACATTTATCACATTGACTACATGACTAATCATTTGTAATTTTATTATTCAACTTTATGATATTACACTGCAAAAACCTTCTGAAAATGAGTAAACAAGTCTTAAAATAAGTCTATTTAGCCTTAATCTGAGTAGGAAAATAAGATGATCTGATAATGGAATGAACATGAATACCCTTAGAATAAAATAATTAAATATTACGCAATTGAAATAAGACTTTTTTTTAATGTAAATTGTCTTATTTCATTGGCAAAGT
The DNA here is from genome assembly GCF_000732505.1 of Cyprinodon variegatus. Lineage (NCBI taxonomy): Eukaryota > Metazoa > Chordata > Actinopteri > Cyprinodontiformes > Cyprinodontidae > Cyprinodon > Cyprinodon variegatus. Next base: position 1,688,478 of record NW_015150483.1, read on the forward strand.
GTCTCACTTACCTGCTCAATTTAAGAAGAAATGCCCTCATTTTAAGAAAGAAATGACTTGCTTAGATTAACATTTTTGCAGTGTGCAACCTTTAGTTTGTTTATGTGACAGACCAACAAAAAAACTAGCACATAATTGTGGAGCAGAATAAAACTTGTTTTTCAAAACTTTTTAAATTAAAGTTAATGTAAAAATTTTGGTCTGCATTTGTTTCAGACCCCGTCGGTCAGATTCCCCAAAATTTTAAGTCCCCTAATTTGCGAAATCAAAGAAAATTAGAGCAAAAAAATGCACCACGAGACACTGGAGTACAGCAGAGAGACCAAAGCCAAAGATGTTAAGTAGTTAAAAGCAGGGTTAGGACATGGAAAAATATTCTTTGAATGTTTCATTGATCACTTTTTATTTCCATCCAAATGTAAAGAATGGAATAAACCTACCAAGACAGGCGTCTCATGCAAACCAACCATATAATCCAACCATTACAATCCAAAGGACCATTTCTACCTTCAGCAGAATTAAATAACACTTGTGAACAGGAGCAAATGTTACATGTCCTTTTAATAAAAAAGAAAACTTGTAATATTTCTTTCAGGTTTTTTTTTTTTTTAAAGGATATTTGTATTTTTTTTAAAGAACTACTGTTAGACATATTAATTTGTAAAACATGGATGAAATGAATGAAGAAATAAGAACAACCAAAAAAAGAACAGAACTTAAAGGTATTAGGTGTCATTTATTTTATATCATTTCCAACATTGATTGTGAATTCCTTATTTATGAGCACATATCAGTGAATAACAATTTAGCAGAAACAGTTCTTATCTCACTGATTTAAACCAGCACTATAAAACAAAGCATCCACTCAGAAAAAGCACTCACAAAAAGCAAAGCCTTTTGTTTTGCCTCCTTCTAAAACAGGGCTGCATGACAGCCTTTAAAGTTTCTGTCTGAAAGTCGGCTTATTAGGAAGAAGAGACAAAAGGATAGAAAAAAGAAGACTCCTAAACTTGAGTCAAGAATAAAAAAATAACTTAATAATCCAGTTTTCTGATCTTTGCAAACACATAACACTTTACTTGCAGCAATAAAGATTTTTTTTTTCCTTGTTTTAATATGGCTTCTCAGTGTAGACACCATGAACCTTAAAACCTACACTGTCAGGGTTTTACTAAAACTATCTTCAAGGACTTTGAAAAGCAAGACAAGCTGCAAAAATGTTTGGGATGTCAAAATCAGCAAGTGAAAAGTAATTTGCTGAGCTCCTGGATCAGCACTTAAAACTCAGACACTCTGCACAGGACGTAATGCATTAAAGGGGCATCTGCTTAAAAATATACCAAATCTGAGTCCATCCTATGCCTGAGGTGTTTTATCTGCCTGCATTGAGCACAGAGTGAATACTAAAAAATCCAGCTGGAGCTTGAAAAAAAAAAAAAAAGCATATTGTTTTACTACCAAGCACTGTTGGACTTAAATCAAAATAATGATGCTCTCAAGTCCGATGGGTTTTTTTTTTACTGGTACATTACAGCAGGTTAAGGCAGCCATACAGCTCATGTTATCTGTTTTTTGAGGTTCAGTGTCATCGCTGTGGAAAACTCTCTAAGACTGTGATTTTGCCTTTTATTACTATACTTAACACAGTTAAAAATAAATAAAAACTAGAAACCAACCCAGCCATTTGTGAAAAAGTAAGTACATTCACCCTTTTCTATCTGAAATAAGCGCATTCATTAAAAGGTGAGCTCACTTTTACAAGCCACACCCAGGCACGATTACTATTAGACTTAATGAATCAAGTAATCACCTGAATAGACATTAAGTAGTCTAAGAATTCAAAATAATAACGCAACATCAAGGCCCAATCTACAGAAATCCTATTAGTTTGGAAAGCCTTAGACATTTCTAAGGCTTTACAGTAGGACTTCTATAAACCAAAGTAAGAGACATCCATATACGGATGGGGAAAATATGCTTAAAAAGTGGAATAACCAAGTTTCCAAATCACTTAAAATAAGAATTAATGACTCATCCAGAGGTTCAACCAGAACATCGTCTGACTGCAGGCCACACTTGCCTCTTTTAATGGTTCCTGGCTTAAAATAAAAAAAAGACTGGCCAAAAATGTCATCAATGGAGGAGCTCTAAGCCCAAACCACTGCAGACTAAAAAACAAAAAAAACTTAAGAGGCCAATCTCACATTTTATATTGGAAAACTTCTGTGGAACAGGACATTTTAAAAAGGTTAAAACTCATCAGATTGGGTATTCTGGTGCAGAATGAGTAGGAACATCACTCTGACAGTGGAACAGGGTGGTGATGATGTGATAATCTGTGACTGCTCTGCTGCATCAGGACCATGGCTAATTGCCATGACATTTTTTTAGTAGAGAGCAGAAGCACTAGATCAGCGCTAGATCAGAGGAGAATCTCCTGCTGCCATTGCAGCAGTTTGTGAGCTTAAGCTTTTCCGTACTTTACATAGGCAGCAGGACAATGTCTTGAAGAACACAACGCTTATCTTCCTCCTAATGGCCTAAAAGCACAAATCATATTGACAATATAAAGGTTTTGAGGTGGCTAGGTGAAAGTCAGTGCATAAAGGTAGATAGTTAGTCTACCTTCTCTAGCCAAGTTAGTGGCACACCTGCCCTCACCCACTGTGGTACTATACTGTTTGCCAGTGGGGTGGCAGGTCAACAAACATTTAACCTACCTCTCCAGAAGGCAAGCAGCAACCTCTGTGTGGCTTCTGAGCACCTTTCCTTCCTTAAGTCAGCAGCAACACTAGAAACCTCAACCGTTATTAACCTTTGTTTATCTTTTTTTGGAGAGGGTTGTTCCTTTTTAGCTTTAATTTGAGAAATGCAACTCAGAGAAGAAACCATTTCTCAGCTCTAACATAGATCTACTAGGAGCTCACACAGCCTGAGCTCCAGGTCATGTGACCTCAACCTACTGTTTTAATTGGTGCAGATTCTTTTTGCGTCACCATTGGTTTCATAAGTAGAAGAAAATATTTATATATTTCGGACCCATCAGAATTTCTAAAACAATTTTTTTAGATACTATATATTTTTTATATACTATATATTTTTTTTATCCTTTATTAATTTTTTTTAATTTTTAAGTTGTAGCTTTGATCTTTAAATCCCACAGCATGAGAGATATAGCCACATGAAACACTGTAAATATCTCCAGTTTTTTAAAAATTAAAACAATTCTGTAAAGATAGTGTGCAAAAAGAAAGACTTCACTGAGTTTTTGTAAATCTTCAACAGCAAACAAGGGAAGGCCATTGTTCTCATAACAATTGAAATAATCAAAAGAAAATATATTGTCTTTGCTATATTTCAGTCTGATATTGACATTTGTTTAAATATCAGAAACCTTCAAGAGTCAAAAGCACAACACAAAAATAAATGTATCTGTGAGAGGGCAAATACCATTTCACAGTAGTGTGTTTGTCAAGAAAAACACCTGTTTTATAAATTCCTGCAGCACTGAGTTTATACAAACAAAAGTTCTACCCATCTTCTAGTGCATTTACAACACCACAGCGTATATCAGCGCAGTCTGAGACACACAAAAGTCTATGTGCAATAAAAACCCAATAAACACCCTACACTAGTGCATAATCAAACTGACCCCTTTCTAGACCGTCCTTGTGGTCAGTCCAGGATGACGCAGGCATGCGACTGTATGGGTCCAATAGGATCCGGAAACATCTGACTAGCAGGAAGACCAAGAAGAGCATGAGGAGGCCCACAAAGGCCAATGCTGTACGCTGCTCCGTGTCCACCGCAACCAAGGCCAGGGGGGGACTGCTACCACCACTGCCTGGACTGCTGGGCAGAGAGGAGCTGGCTGAGGAGAGCAGCGACTCGTAGTCCAGTGTGGGCACATCGTTCATTCTCCAGGGGCCCCGAAGACAGGGCTTACACACCGACTGGATGGTGGGTGTGTTGGGTTGAGGCGTGGAGAAGAAGGGGAAGGCGTTCATGAGGGGTGTTCAAAAAGTCAACAGACAACTTTTATATCTCACGCTGACAGACAGGTAGACTAATGTGATGGAGTTTTTTTCAAGGTGCTGGTGTTTTTGCAGGGTCAGACATTTTTTTTTTAGTGGCCACTTGATGTTGTCAAATCTAAGTCAAAGTGACATGACCTACAAGAGGTCTGACTTTAATCTACTCAGACAACGTGTCAGGCAGAGTGACATGTGCAGTTCTCAATTAGCATGGACCACTTTTGTGTGTCCTTATTTTAAGGATGTGACTCTAAAAATCTGAGGATATTCAGCTTTCTTCTTATTTGAGCTTCCCTGCTGCAGGCAGCACCTCTTTTTCCCTGTTTATCAGAGCCACACAGTCACCATCAGGGGTCTTTGTCACTATCAATCATTGCACTTAAAGCATGTCACCATCTTCAGCTAATGCACACAAACACAAACAATCATCTCTGTTCTACATCAAGGTCAGTGTTGTCGAAGAGAGATGATAAAGTGTAGGCAGACATCTAATACCTGACAAGGTTCGGCTGTTTTGAAGCTTGTGTGCCTCTCGTTACAAGCAGACCACCTCAGCAGCCAGATGCGACTGTTTATGTAAGTGTGTGGCTGTTTTGTATGCAGCTAATTAGATCTGGAGGTCACTTGATTAATAGCCCTGAATGTTAAATGGCTGACAACCTTCTCTGATGCTGCCTGGTAAATGCAAAGTTTCCCCTTTGCCCCAGCTAGCTGGAGCATGAAAAGTGGGTTAGTTCTGTCAAATATTGAAATGAGTTTCTTTCGCCGTCATTCTTTTCAAGATGGTTGCTTCCAAAAACAAACAACAAAAAAGAGAGGGGAAAAAACACCTTTCTTGTCCAGTAAAGAAGCAAGAAGAGGTAGAAAATATTATTGAGAAGCAGAGTCCGCTGAACACTTGATCCAGAAGTCCACACTTGTCGTCACCAGAGGGTTACGAGCCTTATACCCATAAGATGTTCCAGGTGAAGGCGAGCCAGGTTTCCTCACCTAAAAACAACAGAAGCATCTGGTTACAATCTTTCCAAAACCAAAGTGTAAAAAGAATATAACTGAAGAAAAAAAAAAACTGCTGGGTTACTTCTTTAAGCCAAATTTTTGGTTTGTATGGATAAAAAAAAAAGGCCCACCAAACCTCCACACTTCGGATATTCATAAAAATCTTGATAAGGCTTTCAACTTGCATTTAGGACAGAAAAAAACTCAGTGGCTGTCCAAAGTGTTTGTACCCATGTTAAAATACCTGTTTTTCTATTAATAAAAACAACTATAATGATAACAATGATACAGTCTTATACTGTTACATATCCCTTGCACAATTCACAGAAGAATCACCTTTTAGAAGAAAATAATCTTATAACTGCATGAATTACCACACTTTTAGCCACATTTTCTGGCAAACCACCTTCAGATTTAATGTAATCAGATTTGGTGCGTCTTTCATCCATTCAAAACTTTCCAAATTCAGTTGCTTTGAATTCAACACATTTTACTGGAAAAAAATGTGTTATATGAATTAGAAAAATTAAGAAAATGTGTTCAGAACCCCCCCCACAAAAACAACAGTATCCAACGTGATGCACCTTAGCGCCTCTGGATATCTCCCACCCTGGGGCTAAAGTTTCTATACAGTTGTTGGAGTTAATGCAGCCTGAGACAGAAAAGGGAACCAGAACCAGAAAGATTACAGCAAGATCTGAGAGAAATATAGACAGCTGCTATCTCCTCATAACTTACTAAAGATTTTCTGTTACACTAATTTAAATGTTCTTAGTTTAAAACTTAGCTTATCAATGCTACAGATCTTGAACCTCTATAATACTTTGGCACTAAATGGTATGATGGATACATTCAACTCACTTGTTGAAAAGTTATGATATTAGTAAATTTAACAAATTATTTTAGATGTAAATCTAGCCCATTATTCCTATAGATTTCCTTATTGCCATAAGATGTTCCAGGTGAAGGTTAGATCAGATTAGGTCAAATCAGGATTAGGAAAATCATCCACATCAGGATGTGCTTAGCTCAGCATTATTTTTAAAACCTATAGTAGGTTATGCATGATGTCAATTTGCCATCATATCACCTTTCTATAACCTTTAGAAAGGATTTAATGTGACCCATAAGCAGAAGATCAGGTCATTCCCTCATCATTTCATATACTGTGTGATTATGGTGACCCTCTTCTATCTGCATGGAGAGCACAACACAAGCACTCTCTGTAATGACATTTAATTAGGAGGTTGATTATGGCGTCATTATGGCAACATTAACAGTAGTGAAAGCATGATTAGAAACAAAGCTGCATTACCTCACTTCTATTTGTCAGTGGATTGTTAAAGAGGGACGTTGTGTCCCCAGGTGACCTCCTTATGTATATTTGGCAACATTATGGGTGGAAAGATAGCGTTGTGGAGTGTTATAAATAATATATAATCACATCACCTGCAGCGGACCAGGTTTCGAATCAGTGAAGTAATGTGATACGCAAACCATTTACACCTGTTCACAGGTCGGAACAGACTAATGAGTTGTTTAGACAAATGTAAGGGAACACAGGCAGGGCTCTGTGTGGGCTTTTTTTAAAATTAAAAATGTGTCTTAAACTGAAAATAGAATAGGCGGCAGGAAGGCATAGGAGGATGGATTTTAAAAGATTGGCAGATGAGCTGAAGATGCATGAGGGAAAGTTTCTGTGGTGAATGGGCATCATTTCAGAGGAAGGGTTCACTGGCACATTCTGGACTGACTTCCCCCTGCATGACCATGGCAAAATGCCTACGCCACACACTCTCTGCATTTGTGGTGCATTCAGTTCAAAGGTTTCCTGTCTGCTACTTCATCAGCTGGAGTCTCCAGGGTCTAGTCTGCACCAGGCTGGCTGGCAGCAGGATGACACACCTGGACGGAGACACTCACTGTGTGAATCAATGTGCACATTTACAAAATAGACATGCTGTGTGTGTGCAGATGGTTCTACAATTAGCCTGCATTGGAATGAGATAGAGTCTGAAGGGGTTGCCATAAAAAAATACAATTCATTAAACTATAAAAGAAATAGAAAAGGGGAACAGGAGAACAAGGAAATGTGGTTTATCAGTGACACATTCAGAAAGGGTAAACCATTTCTAAAATCCTTCTGTTAGTCTATAAATCACTGAATGAATCAACTCCTCAATACATAACAGATTTGTTGTCAGCGCATCAACTTCACAGATCACTCAGGTCTTCTAGGTCCAGCCTACTCTGTACATCCAGAACTAGAATCAAACATGGAGAAGCAGCATAAAGTTCCTATGCTCCACTTATCTGGCAAAAAACAATCCCAGAAGATTTTTAAAGTGCTGAAAGCCTGAATTCTGTTAAGTCGAAGTTAAAAACCTATTTCTTTAGATTTCTAACTGAGGACGGTTTAAGTTTGTGGTCCAACTGTTTTATTTGCTACCTGATTTTATCATGTTTTTATCTTTACTTGCTTTTATTAGGCACCTACTTTCCTTATAGTTTAAAGCTGAATTCATGTAAAGCACTTTGAATTGTCTTTGTACTAAACTGTGCTGTATAAATAAGCATGCCTTGCATTGATGGAATTAGTTTGGCTTTCTTAGACAGATATATTTCCCAAAATATAAGCAGAAATTTAAAGGTTTTGTGGACTGACTCAGAAAGTATGCGTTTGGATTTAAATGTTACTTTACAACTGGATTATATTGGAGCTGTAATTTATTTCTTTATGCTGGTTATTTGTTAATAAATAGAATAAAGTACATTTCTATCTGTGCTAATCTTTTACCTTTTTGTAACATTGTGACTTAGACAACATTTCTTGTCATTTTGCACACACAAAGTGTATTCAAAACAAAATTTTGTTTAGTACAGCTTTTCAGACAGTAAATGAACATTTCCATACTATTAGGTGTAGCAGTGATCAAATGTAAACAGTGTGGGAGAGAAAAACATGGTGCAAAAAACGCATTAATATGGAAGTTCAGAGCATAAATATATATGGTACAAACATGCAGTATTTTTGGTTTGGTGTTATCAGTGTGATGCAGAGTTTGTGACATGATTTAGACTTTTCTCAACAGTTCAGCAGTCTGATGGCAGTGGGGAAAAAGCTTTTGCAGAATCTGCTGGATCTGCATTGAATGCTATGGAGCCTCTTACCAGAGGGCAGCAGGGAGAACAGTCCATGGTGCGGGTGTGAGGGGTCATTGATAATGTTACGGGCTCGTGACATGCAGCGCTGGGATGAAATGTAATTTATGGAGGGAAGAGGAGCCCTGATGATCTTCTCTTCAGTGGGACAGCTGGTCAGAACGCTCTCTATGGTGCTTCTGTAGAAGGTCTGGATATGTACTGCTGTCTTGTTTATGCCAAGGGTTGAGCCTTCAGTCACATTTCAAGATATATGGTTCATTCATTCAACACATCAATCAGTAACAGATATCGGCGGACACGCTCAGCCCGGGTATCGTATTGGATTAAAAAAAAACATTGGTGCATCTCCAATTTAAATTTACACACTAATTAATGATGGGAAGGCGATGATCCAGGGATCTTTTCAGTTTCCTGATGGAGCTATGAGATTTCTGAATGCATGCCATCAGCTCGCCGCCACCCTCACCGCCATAAGAAGACACCGTAAATGGTTTTTACTGTTGCCTATTTGCTGTGCAGTTTGCAGCTGGGCAGAGTGGAAGCTCTGATCAAACTGGGGTAAATGTGGCCAAGAGTCACACACCTGTGACATTTCAATCCAGCACCATCTTGTTAGCAGGACATTAGCAAGATAATACTTTAGGACTGCAAAACAACCAACCCAGCCAGCCTCCGGAACGTTCTGAATTGTGATTTGTTATTATTTACAGGACGAGTGAAGCCGCTTTGTGAAAGTAATTAGACTTTAACAAAAGAGAAAAATGGAGGAAAAGAGCATCAGAGAAAAGGTGGAGAGAGATAGAGAGATGGTTAATGTCTGTCTCAGCCTTAGCCTGCAGGGGATTGCATTAACCCTTTTCAATTTGATGGTTATAAAGATAAAGTAGACTTAGGGAAAAGACAGAGAGAGAGCTCCATGTGATCCAAAAGCTCAGATGGGTATCCCCATCACATCCACACAAACGTTATACAGCTGGCACATATACAGCATTCAGAAAACATGAGACAACAGGAATTGCACACACGCAGAGGGAGACCCTAATGGAAACGTATATCAACCTGTCAAAAAGCTTATTGATAAATCAGAGGTTGTTTTTTTTCTCTTCTGGATACACGAGCACTGGTCTTGATTCATTTGCTACCTCAGGGAGTTGATCCCTGCAGTGTTTTTGAATATAATGAGGACAACAAGGAACAGGTCACCTTGAGCTCTGTACAATAACCCATGTGTTTCAGTACTAATCAAAGTTTGTGCATAAACTGTAATTGCAAGAGTATTCAGAGAGAAATATGGATCCATTTAAAAACACCTGCAGTTATTTTTTACAGCTACGAAAATGTACTCTGAGTGAGATCATTCCCACTTCCACTTGGCCTGCATCTTGACCCACCACCAAGCCATTCCTCGGATGATTATAATTAGGCCATCAGACAGTTGGCAGCAACTATATGTGTGATCAAATCCAGCAGATTTCTAATAGAGTCAGCCAGAAGGCTGCAACAGTGCATTCAACTTTGTACAAAAAGGTGTGTGTTTGTGTGTGAGACATTCACTAAGCATGCATGCAAATGAGAGGCAGAGCTGCATTGAAACATTTTTTTGTATTATCTTCATTTTACTGAAGGCCTGCTCACTTCTAGCCAGTCACATGTAGAGATAGGAAAATATGTAGCTGGTTCTTCCATTTCCAATAACACTGTTTGTGTGCACAGTTTCCTTCATGCCCTGGAAATCTTTCTTAAAACTTTCTGTTTTTATGTTGGATATCTTGATCCCATCTATTGAATTTAGTGCACTAGTTGATATTTTCCCTACTAAACAGGAGAACAGCAAGTAAGACAGGCAAAATATGGCCTTTTTGACCTGCTGTATGTTAGCCAGTCACAATGTTTTCCCTTCCATTATGGGAGGTAAAATAGGTTAGATACATTGGAAATTCTCTGCCCTCTGTAGCTGCTGGCAGTTCATTTGTCTCTGACAAAGTCTTCTTTTTTGCCATTAAAACGCACAACATTTACTCAATCAGAATCAGTCCTTTTTCCTATCCATAACGCAGGATCATTGAAATTAACGGCATGATTCGTTTCTGACCCACTGTGCTCAGACTCTTCGATCAGGCAGCAAGCTCTTCCACCTGCACTGTGTTATCGGTAGAGTTGGCTGTCACCGTCTCCTCCTCAAACTCACGCTCCCCGTGCCCCGCCTCCTTTTTCTCTATCAACCAAGCTCCCCGTCTCAACCGACTCTCCTGCTCCGTACTGTCTTTAACTGCACCTGGACCTCTGCTATCTTTCTACTTTGTGGTGCTAAGCTCAAGTATTTCTGTAAGAAAAAAAAAGGTGTTTTTTCTCCCTTACACCAGCTAGCGGATGCTATACTTTAAAATCACATTGATAAACGCATAGCTTCTTACCAGGCTCTGAATGGCCACCCTTCTTCTGCAATTCTGTTCCTGGACTTGTTACTGACTCATCCTCAGTTTATTTTTAATATTTACTCCTAAAATCCCTTAAGCTTTTGACGTCATCTTCCCTTTTTCTTTTTTTCTGTGTGCAAGACTTCTGAAAACCTAACATTCTTAGTTTGCAGAGAAACTAACTTAAAAAGTTGCAGCCCATCGTTAACCTGGTTAAACCATTTGATGTTTGTAGGGGGGAGTTCTAATGGCCCCTTAATTAAAGAAAACATATTACATATGCCTAATGCAGAAATATTTTTATATTTAGTTACTCTAATATTAAATATTTTTATCAGTAATATTTTGTGTAAAATTACTTCTACCTATATTTTTGATGGTCAGAGTATCAATTTTGGGCCCCCCTCTGTCCTGGGTCTGGGACAATTGCCCCGTTTCATATAGTGCAACATCTTAACAAAGACAGCATAACTTTTAACAGCTATACTTTGGTAATCTAACCTCTTCAGTATTTTTTCCTTTGGGAATATAAAGTATTTTCATTTACAGTATTTTTTTAAGTAACCTTTGCTACTTGAGTTGCCCAAATTTTGCAGGGCCCTGTAGAGGGAGACAAATGGAGACCCAGGGAGCAAGAGAACCAAAAAAAAAAAAAAAACCCTTTGTGATTTTCAAAGGCACCATTGTAGCTGAGCAATTCCATCTTTAGGTTGCCTACAATCTATCATTTTTACAGGTGGACCCAGATGAATACCCGTTTCTCTTTATCAGCATATTTAGAGTTTACCTTAAGGCCCCTCTGCACCAACTAGAAAAAAAAATCAATATTTCAGATAAAGATTATTTTTATACAAATACAGTTTTCTGCTTTACCTAAACACAAAATGTATTTCATTGGTAAAACACTACTAATACAGTCAAGCTTTCTGTGCTGAAGAGTAATTTTCTTAAAATGTTTTTCTTTCCATCTTATTCTCAGTGATGTGTTACAATACATTGATTCTGCTGGCAGCCTATTTTCAGGTATTTTTTTACATTTGAAGTATTACCTTTTGGACATTTTAACACCTCTCCCTTTTTGGACAAATAAAAAATGCTTCTAAACTCTTAAATTTGTCTCTCTCATAAAATATAATAGTCTTTTTAAACCAGCTGACCCCGTGTTGGGCATTAGGTTCAGTAGGGGCAGCACTCATTCCCAGTACTTTCTCTAAGATCTTATTAAAAGTATTTCAAACTGTAGGACAAAGGTCACGGATTAGCGGACCCCAGTCCGGATCTGGACCCATCTGCTGGCTCATTCGGACCCAACCGTATTTAAAACATTTATAAATTACCGCATGTTGTCTGACAACAGTCTCTAATTTCACTTGCGCCTCTTCTCCTGTTTATATGGTAAAGCCCTCCAGAGCTTCCGGGACCAGGCTGCACATGATACAAATTAGCCAATGACGATGGGAAAGAAGGAGAAGACGATGAGAAAATGTGAAAGAAAGTGTGGACTGCTGGAAGAGCTGCGGTAAACTGGTGACAGAAAAGTGAAATGGTGTGCTCAAAGATGACCCTGCACATTTTGAGTATGTTTGGCTCAACCGGCTGCTGTGAAGCTGGATTCTCCACCATGAACATAATCAAAAATAAATATCAATCCAGGCTCAAAATTAGGACTTTGAAATGGGCTTTAGAATGGCTTTTTTCACCAATCAAACCCAGGTTTAAATCTTTGCAGGGCAGCTTAAATCTCTCATCAAGTCAAAAAAAAAAGAAAGAAAAAAAAAATCAGTTCAGGTGTTTTATAAACTATGTGAATCAGGAAATTGTCTATATACCACACTGAAGAATTGGTGTTCACTACTTAAAAAAAAAACACTTTAGATTTTAAAATGCAAAAAATGTTTTTTTTATTTAGTAAGTCAATGTAATAACATGGATGCATAAACACCACATTTTATTTCAGCATTAAATTTGTCTGAAGTAACAGATTATAATTAAAAATGTCTCCAGACCTTTACTGGTGTTAATTTTCTTTATTCGGATCCCACTGATTTTTAATTGGTTACCCTCTGCTGTAGCAATACTATGGGAAAAATATGGGTCTTGAAATTATGTTTGAAAACCTTAGTAACTAGTCCATTCTTAGTGGGACAAATCCCCTAGACAACAGTAAGAAAGAGACAAAGGGCTGCCATGTCAATTAGCCTGAATTCATTTCTCCAGCATCCTAGCATCAATCTTTTTGGCACTGGAAAATACTCTGATGAAATAATAAATATAATTTATTCTATGATTGATAATAGTAACTATACATGAAAGTGAAGAATTTCTTTGTTTTATACAGAGATGGTTTAATTACTAACATCTAGAGATACATTCTGTAGGTGGCTTATGGTGATTTTTAAATATTAGCCAAGATGTCTTTATTTTATGCATTGCAGTGGTTTGTGGTGTGAGGTAATTAAGACTTCATACAAAAAATATCCACAAAGCCAGAGCAAAGAGAGAGAGAAGCTTAGCTTAGGCTAATTTTGGGTTTAAGGAGTAAACTCTTTGGCTGCATGGGGGCACAACTTGTAGCTGTGCTGCCTTGCAGCAAAAAGGGTCCCCCCCCATGCATGCGTGGGTTGATTGGCATTTCTAAATTGGCCTTAGGTGGGAGTGGGAATGGCTGCATGTCTCAGCTCTGAAATGGACTGGCGACCTGTCCAGGGAGCACCTCGCCTTTCACCCACAGACTGCAGCAGCCCCCCGTGACCCTGACAGATAAGGAGAAAAAGATGGATGGAACAAAGTCCTTGACATCCTCTGCAAATTATTTATAAGCATGATTTCAGGTTTTCTGCAATCCATGTCCAATATTCCTTGGTTTCATGTCAATCTATAAAGAAATGTATTTGAAAATATTCATAAGTGCAAATAAAATCATATTAAAATTACTAAACACACAAACTTATCATTCTGTCACTGTGAATAAATGGGAGGCCAATCATATCCAGCCCATGTTTAATTCACAAATCTCATACATGAAATATTCACACAAGGATGAGGATGGAAGTGACTGGTTCAGACGCAGCAGGTCAGCAGTGAGAGGGAGAGATGCTTTTGTGTATAAAACAGTTGGATGACAAAGCAAATGGCTAAAAAAACAAACAAACTGTTGCATCAATCTAGGTTTTTATGCTGTTTTCCAATTTCTGGGTTTTAACAATTTTTATTTCTTAATAACTAAAATATAAGTAGATATAAGAACAGTTTAATCTCTCCTACCTGTTATCTAAATATAAGCAAAGGTGACATCACATTCTGTGAGAGAGCATAACTTAAAAAAAAAAAAAATCTGTTATTTTTTATATCCAAAAAATAAATTGTGGTAAGGAGTTTAAACGTACTTAAGCACATAGCTGGCCTGGCTAATATTACAAAAACATAGTCTTGGTGTGTTTCCCTTTAAAAATGTAGATCCATGTTGGTCTGTATGTACTTTCATCTTTCACGTCGGAAAGTCAGAAGGTGGTCCTAAAATCACCCAAGGTTAGTCTAAACAGGAATTTTATGAAGTCTTATTAAATTATTTGTCTGTAGATTTATTTTTTTTAAATGTCAATGTTAAAGATTACTCCTTAGGAGAGATATTAAACTAAACAAAGAACAGTGTTCAAAGCATCTCTACAAGCACCAATCAGGGATTATTTATATTAAAAAAGCTAGAATTTAGAATAATAAAAATAAAACTTTTAATTGCATCAATATTCATTCATTTTTTTTTTTTTTTTTTTAGTTTTAGGTATCCAGGTAGAATGAAGTCTGATATTCACTTCTTGAGTCTGCTGCCCCTGCAACCCAGTCCTGGATAAGCTGAAGATGACGAATGAAGAAACGAACCAACAAGGAGCAAACAAATACAGAATCTTTTAAAGACTTGCTTTCTTGTTCTTAAACTAAAAAAATTATGCAACCGTTTTTGGCATTTACTTAATCACATTTAGTTACTTTAACACAATTTTTTTCATGTTAGCAGGATAGGACATAAAATAATTGTGTTAAAGTAACTAAATATGATTAAGTAAATGCCAAAAACGGTTGCATTATTTTTTTCAGTGTAGTAAATTACATTCACTTCCTTTGTATACAGTAGAAGGCCATTAAATTGTATGATGTGGGTTAGATAATTCTGGTATCTTTCCACAGGATACTAGATATGTTTAGAGATCTTTAAGCAGATATCAGACATTATTTAGCCCACATTTCTTTATCGAAAGTGTTTTTAAACCTGTCTGCATTTTCTCTTTCTACTAAAATTGTTAATTTTCTAGTCATGAATTTCTCTACTGTGGAACATAAAATGTTATTTCTATTCTACTATGGATGGCAGAAATCATCACAATAACAGAAATAAAGATTTGTAAACAATCTGTGTGAAATTAAAATCTTTTGTAGGTGATATCAGAAAAAAAGCCAATATTTTTTCATCCACAGACAGGCCTACAATTAACCCACATTAATACGTTAATATAAAGTAACCCAAAGCTTACTAACACTAATTTCTAATAGTGTTGTTCATTAAATGTAATTGTTTTTATTAATCTTAACTGAGCTCAAATAATCAAACTCTGATTCAATGCCTAAGCTGCAGTTCTTGTTTCTGGAGGAACAACCATGACAGTACAAGGTTTTACTCACACCACCAAGGGAAATTTGTCAGGATGGATGGAGGCTTGTAGATGACCCAAATGCAGATGGAGGCTGGGGTGGTTTCTTGCAGATTAAATAATTAGAGTGGCTGCAACAGAACAATGAATCCAGAAATAACTAACCAGGGAACACAGGAACCAGAACAAAGGGGAACACAGTGCTTCCGGAGGGAATGAGCAAAGATTATGTGCAGAGGACTGGAGTATATATGCAAAACAAAACAATGAATGAAGTATCCAACTGATTGACAGCAGTTGTGGACAAATGTAACTAGAAGGGACCTAAGGGAAGGGTGCCACAAGGGGGCAATAGAGAGTAACCAAGAAATACAACAGGGCTTAAATCTAACTAGAAAACAACAAATGAGTATAAATGGAAATTAAACTATCTATCTATCCATTTTCTGACATGCTTATCCCTGCTGGAATCGTGAGGGCTGCTGGTGCCTATCTCCAGCTGTCAATGGATAAGAGGTGGGGCACACCCTGGACAGGTCACCGGTCTATCGCAGGGCAACAAATAAACAGGATAAACAACCATTAATGAACACACTTACACCTTAGGAGTATTTAGAGAAACCAATTAACCTAACAGTCATGTTTTAGGACTGTGGGAGGAAGCCAGAGTACCCAGAGAGAACCCACGTATGCTCAGGGAGAACATGCAAACTCCATGGAGAAAGACCCCGGGCCAGGAATGGAACAGAGAATATTCTTGTTGCAAGGCAGAAGTGCTACCCACTGCGTCACTGTGCAGCCCCAAGAGTTAGAAAATGTAACTGAAAACCTGAAGTGTGGAAATCATGACAAAAATAAGTTTAAAATATAAGAGAGGAGTAAAGAAATGATGAGACAAAGAATAGCAAGGCATGGTTAAAAGGTACATGAGAGCCACAGAAAGGAGAAAAAGTGGAGCGTTGAAGAGATGTGGTTTGCAGAATGCTTAACACCCATGATTTATAGCTGCAGTAATACCTGAATTCTTTAGAGAACAAAGGGTCAGATAGCATCAATCAGGGGAAAGTGAACGTAGGATGATGGGAAACATACTCAAATTACAAATAAAACAATATAAAGAGCAAGAGGAGAATGTGTGTGCCAATATAGAGATGCCAGTACAGTTGAAGTCAGACCAAAGAAGCACTTTCCTTCCATCAGGCAGCCGTTCTGTCAAGCCCACCGGGATCGAAGAGAGCCAGCCAACCAGCCTGCGATGAAGGCCATATATATTACATGTTCTACCCACACATAACTTGCTCTGAACAAAGGTGGAAAAGAGCCCAGAGTCAGCATTAAAAAGTCAAAAACTTTCCTGTAGACAGTAAAACAAAGTGAGCTAATCAGAGCAGCCCTGAGCCAGGATGTGAAACAATGATTTTCAGTCAGCAAGGCATAAAAACACAAAATCTCAGACACATCCTGTGTATGAGGGTGTGGTGCCTGGAAAATACAGTCTACAGACTTAAAATACCAGAAAAGTCAAATGACTGACTCCAGCACAGAGAGTGAAATCATTTTGCTGACTGCTCCGATCCCAAGAGGCTAAAAAAGCCCCCAGTAAGAGTTCTAAACATGCATTAAGCACAGATGAAAAGTCATGCCCTCATCTCAGAGAGACATACTGTATCACCTTGTTGGATTAAATCTATCCTGTTCAGTGTTTATGATTACTAGGCCTGCATCTGGGGCAGGTAGGTAGATCTACAGCCTAAATCCATCTAAGGCAGAAAAAGGAGGTTTCTGGTTCTGTCCTTCCCACACCGATTGGCAGATTTATTTCAGGAAATCCAAATGAAATCAGCACTTTTTCCCCTTTTAACATTTCTGAAGCATTTAATAGACCTGCGCTTGTTGTTTGAGCAGAGACAGGGCAATAAATCCCAGAGCCTGAGTCACCAACCAAAGCGTGATGGATGAATGGTTGATAAATATTTGATGGCTGATCTTGAACAAGAAATCCAAACCACTTACTGGACCACCTCGTCAAGGTTAAAAGTGACTTTGTTACATCTCGTCTGTACTTAAATGGAAGTCTTTGTGACGAGATCTGCAAGAGATGGCATCAAATAATGATGTTTAATCCTTTGTGTGAAACATAATAACTAACTGTAGCACACTAGATTTAAGACTCCAAATAATGCAGTGGTTAAAACACAAAAGCACCAAAAATAACATAAATTATGGTGTCAAATGCGTGAAAAGTCATTGGAGAGGTATAGTGTGACATTCGAATTAAATTTGTAAGAATGATGCAGCAAAGACACTTTAGTGGCTTCACCTCCTCACTCGACTGCTTTTAAACGACAGCTGAACAATGTAATAAAACATCGGCCTCGGTGAGCAGTGGAGAGTAAATGATATCCGATATCAGAGCTAATAACAGAGACTGGCAGTGACACAGAGAGATAGCTGTGTGGCAGAGAACCTGATTCTCTAATGGGCTTCCTGTAATGTTCTATATGCTGACAGGGAGGGATGTCAGGATTTCTATTTTGTCCCTTTGTCTCCATCTGTCCTCTCATTAAGCAATATCACATGCTGATTGTCATTTTCCTGCCACTCAGCATTAAAGCACATCCTTTAATTTATTTACATGATTTTCTTTTTTTTTTGAGCTGGTAGGCTGCCAGCAGTTAGAGTAATGTTAGTGATTCCTTTAATGGTGTTTGTAAATGTCAAACTTGGGCTGTACAGCAGTTTTGAGACGTTTTTTTCTCCTGGATGGCTACAATGACCTAATTAAGGCATCAAAGAGCCAAACTCTGCATGTCAACAAAAAGAAAGAAAAATAACTAACATAGCTCGTAAAATGTTTATTAAAACCAAGTGATTTTGCCCAATTTATCCCCCGGCATGTCTAGGAACATTTACAGAAAACTTATCTCTTACTTCATGCTTAGGGGCATATGGTAAGCTACTTAGATCATGTTAACAGTCTCCTATTACTTTAATTAAAGGTATAGTGCACATGCCCAACCCTGTACATGCTCCCGAGTGGGAACACCTATTAAACGCATGTGAGAGCGTGCACAAGCCCATTTCTCCATGTGAATGCTCTGTTTAAAGCTGCTGTTTGCGTCGCTCATACAGGCTTACTTTCGAGAAGAAGATTTGCAAATTTTGCTCTATGTCAGACTCACCACCGGTAAGTGCAAATGGGGACAAGCACAATTAAGAGGACCACTTATTTTGATGATCCACTCGGAAAAAGAACATACTCCACTATAGCTTTAAACATTCTATTCAGATATATTCAGCTTTCACTGCAGCCCCATAGGCAGCAATAATGTCATGCTTTGTCTACACTCGATGTCATAAAACAGAAAAAACAAACTAAAATATTCTGCCAAATGTTAATAATTTCTTTCTGTCCAGCATGACTATTCTTACAAAAACATCAACCAAATAACAAGCCTAAATTTGCATCAATTAAACCTAGTATAAAAATCTCAATAAGTATTTATCTACATAAAAATGTATATCTATATTTCTACATCATATTGAGATCATATTAAGGGACGGACGGAAATCATAGCATTGCAGGTCATCTGTTCTTCAACGTATTTAGGCATCTATTGAAGCTTTTGCAAAAGAGGACTCAAGGAGAATATAACACCAAGAGTTGTATTCAATCAAAAGGAATCCTTCAGAGTATAAATCTATTTCTTTTTTTTCTCCAAAGGTCTGTTGCAATTAGAGAACTACCCAATATTAATATCAATATAGGTCCCAACATTGAACAAAATTCTAGGTCAAATCCATACAGGCATGTATTAAGTTTACTTCTGTAATAACTTTAATCAAAGTTAAAAGTCTCGTGAACAGCAGAAGGGGTTTTACCCATTATGTTAATTAACTTAAGAAAAAGACAAATTGAACCCTTGCTGTTGTATTTTCAGGATGAAATTTGTCATGTTATCATGATTTACTGTTTTTATGACTTCCCTATCTGACCTCATACGAACCTCAAGTTGCCTTTCAGGCTTTACATGTGTACATTCAAACATATACTTGCTTTTAGAGAAGAGTTTATGGCAGACTCCTAAAAAAATCCATAGTGATGATTTCCAGCTTTTTTTTTTAATTTATTTTCCTAACACTTTCACAAGTACAGAGCAACACAATTCACTCTACAGTACATTTAACCCATCCCCTTGAGGAGCAGTGGGCTGCCAATGTGCGGCACCCAGGGAGCAGTGTGTGTTTAGGGGTCTTGCTCAGGGACCCAAAGTGGGAGTGAGGCTTGAACTCAAAACCTCTGAAACCCGAGCACAACGCCCTAACCACTCCTCAAGTGAGGAGTATGATAACATTAAAGCAAACAGAACTCTGTTTTTAGGAAAGTATTGCGACTTATGTATTAGAATTTGAATGGAAGTAAAAGTATATGGATCGGTGCATGCCTAATCGCAAATAGTTTTAACTGTATCAAGATTGAAAGGAGGAATGAGCAATAATTTATCATTTGCAACAGAAAGATTTTTAAAGAAATATTAAAATAAAGAAATTAAAATACCTATTTAGAGGGACTTTGTTCTCCAGACTATTGTTTAAAAGTGGGGCCAGCCACACATGCATATTTCTCCATGTGAGTAACTGCCACTCATGCCTCAGCCTCTCTCCCTGCCTTTTAAACGCTACCAGAACTGCATAACATAGGAGCACAATGGCGGAGAGAGGATCAAAACACCCACCTGAAGATGATCATTTCCCCAAATTAAGTTCTTTTGCTAATAGCAAAATAAAGTTATGAGCAACTTACATCTCCCTTTTTATGAATATAAATAATTACAAAAAATATACAGGCTATAATAAAGCAAAAGGCTAATCAAGATCACTTGACAGACAGGGTTTGTTACACTATAATGGGTTTATGAGTGCCCATAAGGATGATATGCTTATAACCTGCATTAATCAGAAAACTTCCAGCATTTAGCAGGCTGACCTAATTGAATCCTCATTATTGGAGCAAAGCATCCACAGAGAGCAGTAGGAGCTTACTGGAGGTTGTTAGCATGTTATTGGAAATTTGTTTAAATTATGTAATAAATATATAAGGGAACTAATATCCTGATGCAGGATATTAGTTCAACAATGATAAAGGTGTAATCTGGCTTAGACTTAGAATATTAGATATTAGCTATTGCAAACTTTTGCATTTTACACTGCAGCAAATGATACGACAAGAACAATGCGTTTTATGGGATTTTCTTGTTTAATGAGGGGATCTCACTATGGAGCATTACCAGAGTAAATAAGGGTAGATCGCAACGCAGAGTTTTCAGTTAATCTTAAAATCTGTAATATTTGTGGGGTTTTAGGTTTATCAAGGAAATTTATCCCCATAATAAATAAAAAATGTACTACTACATCGATAAAAATAATAAAGAAATTATAAATCTTGGTTTATGTACACCTCGTATGATATATAACAGTTTGCTATAGTAAGAAAACATGGAATTGGAGTGTTATATATTTATAGTGCATCAGTAGCATAGGGATGGGATAACGAAGCAGTTTTTTTCATATGCCATCAAAAAGTATAGCAGATATAGTTATTAAAAAAGCTTAGATTTTTTTCCCCCCCTGAACCAGCCTATCTGGCTTTGTGCCTGGAGTTTCAACATGTTTTATATTAGCCTGTATCAAAATCTATTGTGGTTTCCCTGTTGTGCTACACACACAGCCTGTCTCACTTTTATTAAATTCAGTCTTTAAACAAACAATGAAACATAAAACAAACAGGGAAAAAATAATCTCAGTGGAAAGATAGCATGATCTAGGATTGGTTGCATAAAAGAAAATAAAAACTCAAATATTACAACTTCCATTAAGACTTAAGAGGCCATTTTTGCCATTTTTTGCCATTAGCTGTTGGGTAGTAAAACGTAATTGTTTCTCCCACATAACAAACAATTCAATCAGTACTTCTTATTAAAATAGGAAAACAAACTGAAACACACACACACACACACACACACACACACACACACACACACAAAAAAAATGTGTGTTCAGACACAGTTTAACATTGAATCAACTTCCCTTCTTAAGGCTGTGCATCTGTGGTGCATCAATACTGATAATATTCACCTGATTTCAAGACAGTGGAGTCCAGATTTCCTGAAGGTGACAACAGTCCAAGTAAATCCAGAAGGCATTGTTATAAAGGTATACAATTTAATATCTATTATTATTATTATTATCATTATTATCTTTCTCTTTATTTAGCGGTATGCGTTTCTTCTTACTGTATTTGTACGAATGTTTTTCTTTGTTCATTTAAGAATAAAAAAACGACAACAAGCTGACTCAAATAAATTTAAAAAATAAAAATTTTCAGTGGCTTACATAATCCAATGTTTTTTTTTAATGATCTTAAGTTGTCTGTATCTCTGCTTCTGTCTCCTTGAACCCCTCTCCACTGTCGCTACAAGCATGCATTACATATCAGTCAATGAGTAGATGCAATCAACTGGTTTTCCATAGATCATACTGTGAAATCAATTTCACAGTATGATCTGGTGAACTGTAAAGTGTCTTGGGATGACATGTGTTGTGAATTGGCACTATATAAATAAACTGAATTGAAGTTACTTAGATCCTGGTGAACATTAAGTAAATGTCTAGAATAATTATCTGATTTATCAGACTGGAGAAATTGGTATAGATGCAATTTTTTATATATAAACAGCACACAGTAAAATTATTCAGACGTTAAGCGCTTATCCATAAGGTAATTACAGTATTATTATCTGCAGACCTTGATTTCTTTTACTGCTTTTACAGGAACTGTTTGATCTGCTTTGACAGCTTTGTCAGCGTATAGCTCACAGGACTAATCTTATATTTCCAAAGTTTGATCGACATGATCAGGATGGAAACTTTAATATCAGCGGATTGTCTTTCCAATAATTTTGAAAACCTCTCATCAACCGATTCGGGTTTAAGTCTGATGCGCAGATGTGTTCCTTTAATTGTGCATTTATTTTATTAACCTATTTTAAGTTGAAGGTTTTTGTCTGTAGTGATTCACTAACCTGGTTCCGGGGTCCAGAGGGGATGAGGCTCTGCTTGGTTTGCGCTGCTGAACCCTCAAACTTTCCAATGCGCTCCTCCTGCGGTTCTCCTGCTGCTCAGCTGCTGCTGAAGCCAGGCAGCCTTTAAGGCTCCCCGCCCACCCCTGCTGACCACACAGCCAATCATAAAGGTAGACCCTCCTTAATTTGTGTCCTCACAGCCACACACTGCAAAAACAATCTAGAAAATAATGGAAACAATTTTTTTAATTAAGTGCATTTACCCTTAATTTAGGTAGATAAATAAGATGAGTTGCCAATAGAATAAGTATTTTTACTCTTAAAATAAGATAATTAGATGATATGCCCTTGAAATAAGCAATGCAATTGTTTTTTTCTTATCTTAAAGCTACAGTGTGTAATAATTACAGGGATATACAGTCAGAAATGTAATATATTACCGGTATACATAACTATGTTATTTATAATCATCTACGAGCTTTGATGTTGCTGAAAATTACACACTGTAGTTTTAAATCTAAATCATCTTGTTCCATTGGCAAACTGTCTCATTTTCCTCCACAATTCAAGAAAAAGATCACTTATTTTAAGAAAAAAATATATTTTTTAGATTAAATTTTTTGCAGTGTAGTAATGTCTGTATGAGAGTGGAGATTTTTCTAGAGCATTATCCTTGCATTTGTGTAGTTGTAGCCCAGGATCGGTGTGTTCAGCTAAAAATAAACTTAATAGATTCATTTTCTTCACTTCACTTTCACTTTATTTTTTAGCAAATAATCCAACATTAAACAACAAAACAATATCAAAACAAAACAAAACCAGCAATTTACCAAAAAAAAAGGAATAGGCTGAAGCAAAGCTTATTGTTGCCTACCCTGTTTTATACTTCCAACCTTTACAATGTACCAGGTTCTTTACTGCGTATATAAATATTCAAGTCTACATAACATAGGATTTTATCATTTTA